>NC_080743.1:33443106-33746136 GCF_020826845.1 Diceros bicornis minor
CCATCTTACCTTACCCCCGGAAAGTCATTCCACATTACATTTCCGCTAGCTTTTGTTCACAAAGGAGTTTACCACTCACAAGGTTTTGGTGCTTTTCATCTCCATTCATATATTTCTTCTTTGTTCTGTGAATGGTTTCAGTAAAAGTGTCAAAACAAATCTCTGGAGTGACCACTTTAATAGCAAAAAAAATATACAGTATTAATTGGCAAGAGATTTTGGACCAGCCTCCACATTTTAATGCACACTTTCAGTGCACTGAACCATATTGTATAGAACTGATTTACTCTTGTGTTGTAAACTTAGCTCAGGTACAGAATGTGCTTCGTAAAATGGTCTTAGGGTTCTTCCATTTTTGGTAGGGCTCAAAGTGTCAGAAAAAGCCAGATGAACTGCCTTAAGTCACTGATTGAACTACAGCCCATATGTCTCGGCTTTCCCAGGCATTTGTGTGTAAATTACTTGGCCACATGGCCTCCTATCATGTCAGGGATCTGTGATTTTTCCAAAGGTTTAATTCAGTTGAATATGATTGTTAATGTCAACTTGGGAATTTTCTCCCTCCCACCTCTCATTAAAACCATTAGTATCAATATCAGTTTGGAACTATTATGTTATATAATGAAGCTTGCTTATCTGTGTGAATTTGTACCATAAACACTTTCACAGATTTTTAGACTTGAAAGGCTTTTTGAAATTATCTAGTCTAATCTTTTTGTTTTACTGATGGATAAATTGAAGTCCTAAGGGGTAATACAGAATTCTGAAAGTCACCCATCTAGTTAGGGGGAGAATGAGAACTGGAACCCAGATTTCTGTATTCAAGCTCTAAGTCCAGTGCGTTCTCACAGCATCACATTCCTTCATTTGTTGCAAATTCAATCACTCATTCAGCACCTAGTTATTGACATGAACTTGACAACTGTCCTAGGCATTAGGAATTCAACAAAGAGAAAAATAAAACAATCCAGAAAAGGCATTAATTTGTTGAAACTTATATTCTAGCAATGGATGAAATCAAATGCCAGTCTTAACAATGGTTATAATGACATTTTATAAAGACATTTTTCTTAAAAAATACCTTTAATGTATTATACTGTGCAAGGCAGACAAAAACATGCTAATATTCTTCCACATTTTCTGTTAAAGAAATTTGTGGGACTCCTTAGTGCCAAATAATGAAATCATTGACCGGAAATTAGTAAATGGACATAGCAAATCTTAGCCGGGTAAGTAGGGCCCTCTCAGATGATCCATTCTTGGATCAAGGATAATTTTTTTCCAGTCTTTCTGTGATTTGGGATTAAATGCCTGTGAGAAAACAGACTTGTACAGGAGCTGGGATAAAGAAATAATAAAGAGATGAAAGAAGAAATTATTCAACAAGATGTTTTTAAGAATGAGACATTTTCAAATGTATATTAGATTGTCCTAGCAGATGAACCAAAGGGCCAGGAAAGCACTAACTTGAGAATTTAAGGCAGAAGCCTCAGGGTCTATTATAATTGGTTTTCGTGATTAACTCAGCTTTCCCCTTTAGAATACGATATACTGTAGCCCCTTCCTTCCATTCTCTACCCCCATGGTATAATTGGGGAGGGGAAGGTATAAAAGTTTGTTCTGTAAAATTCAGAGTTTCATTCCTGTGAGATTCATCAAAAACAATATTTTTCAGAACATAGAATTGGCCATTACAAACAAAACATACACTGGACATTGAAACGAAAAACTACCAAATAATTAGGATACAGCAACTTCCTAAAATCCCTGCCCTGCTGCTTCCCCCACAAGAATTTTAGCTTGTCAGAGTTTGAACAGTGAGGACCAGTGGTCAGTTGTCTTATATCCACATTTACCACTATTGAGGGGCAATTTTTTTGGTAGGGTTTTACTGTCTTTGACTTAGTGATGAAATGAAGTTCCTTCTTGGCAAATATACAGAGTGGGACTGTTAGTTAATGGGAGGGGTTGGGGGGTGGGTTGGAGGAGGAGAATTTCGTCTGATAATGCAAGGGGAAAAAGTACATTTACCCACTGAAGTGTCTTTTGTGCTCTTTCCTGCCAATTTAATTTGTGTTTTGTTCTGAGTTCCAAAAAAGCAATAATATCTTAGTTGTATTAGTTATAATATAGTATAATATATTAGTTAATTATAGAATATAATAGTTTAGCTGTTTCACTTTTCGATCTTCTATATGTTAGTCACGTGATAGGCAAGACTGGCTGAAATAAACTATTGGGTGACTTCCATTGTGGGGGCCATCCAAACCCAATTCACTGTACTGTGAACTGTTGAGGAACTCTTACAGGATTTGTCTTTCATGTTGCCTGGATGTCATATGTTGGTATCCACCAAGGAAATGATTAAGTTGCGTTCTCAGGGGAGTCACTGATCTATGTCCTGCCTCCAAGCGTAACCAAAACCAAACTACAGCTACACAAAGTGTTGAATTGCAAAAAAATGGTTGGATTGTTATCTCTACTACCTATGTTTCTGAGATTAGAAGTTTTAAGTAAAGAAGTCTGAATCTCCTTTAACTTTTTCTGCCTGCAGTCCAGCTGAAGAAGCAATAGCGTCTTCCCCTCCATGATCACTGAAAAAAGTAGCAAATCTTCAATAAAGGAAAACATGACACCTGTGATCTTTTTGATCTGCTTTAAGATCCCAGGGAGTTTATGGAACAATGATGTTGGAGCTCCCAAGCCATGTGACTAAGGTTATCTTTCTGGAGGAGTGAAAAGGTCTTTGTGAACCACACGGCTTTTGGAGCCTACCCTCTGTATGTAGAAAGAAAGACAGACAGATGGAGGGAAGGAAGGAAGGAAGGCAGGAAGGAAGGAAGGAAGGAGGGAAAGAACAATGGATGGAAGGAAGGAAGGAAGGAAGGAGGGAAAGAACAATGGATGGAAGGAAGGAAGGAAGGAGAAAAGAAAGAAAGGGAGGAAGGAACAAAAAAATCTCATTTGAGGTGGGTGTTGAGTGAAAAGAGAAACTTTTTAGCCTTCAGGTTTATTTTTCTGTGCTAGGTACATAATAGTACAGTTTTGATATCTTTAAATCCATACTTAGCTAAGCATTAAACTCTAGGAATAATTTGTTTATAAATAAAGCCATTTCTATTTGAAAACAAATGAAAAAAATAATTATTTTCCCCCAAATGTGTACCCTTTTAATTGATCAAATGCACCCAAGAAATTCTGCCGGCAATTTGAACACTCTGTAGGTGTTGTTGCTGCTCTAAATTTGTCTGCAAGAGGAATCGTAAGTGGTATTTACCTTTTAATTAAACAAAGCATCTTGCAAATTAAACACATGTTCTTGCACATCAAAATTTAGTTAACATCCTTTTCATTGTTCATCCTGCTGACACTCTGACAGCATTCTGAGTCCATGCACAATATAGAATCACGCCGCTCCTCCTCCCCTGCACTTTGCATTCTTCAGTGTAGATGATATCGCATGCTGGAGTACACTCTGTAACTGACTTCTAATAACTAAGCAGCTTTTCCCACTTAATGTACTTAATATTGTGTAAAATATGGGACTACATTGGTGTGTCCAGGACCTGGAAGGCTTTGGACACTGATCTGACATATGTCTTATAATCTTACACTGGAAATTTGACAGTGAATGACAGAACACCTTAGAGGAATATAAGAAGCTGATAAAGGCAGAAGCACTGCACATGAATGCAGACTCTGGTTTCTAATAGCTACATACTTTTTTACATGCATACCAGTAATTTGACATTTATAATTCACTATGGAGCTGAATTTCTGTCATTTTCTTACTGTCAGGTCCTCCACATTTTGAAATAAATGTCCCTTCTAATTATTATATGAATTTGAACTTCAACATTCAATTTTTTCCCCTGTCCCTTATAATGGAGTACTGCATTTGGCTGAAGTCTGATTTGCAAGACCGTTTAGAAAATGTGATCATTTCACATGTATTCCCACAAACTCTACGTGGGAACCCCTTTCTTGATTGTACTCTGCCTTCCTTGTGAAAGTACGATTTAAAACTCATCCATCAGTACTATATCCAAGAAAATAAGGTTATTAATGGCAGAATGAAACTGAGATAATTAGGATGTAGTCTTCATGGAACAAAGTCAGAGAGAGGTTTTTCAATAAAGCAAAATTGTAGTTAACGACTGTCACTCAATTGTGCTGGTGCTCATTAATCTCTTTTATTTCTGTTTATGTATGGTTTATATAATTGGAATAAAGTCGTTTGCTTAGAATATTGCCAAAGGAGAAATGCTTTCAGCTTTGACAAGAGGCATCTCAGAATAAGGTTAAATAAAATCCAGGGTGAGATGAGGTCTTCCCTTAGCATTATGGCACCTCCAAGATTTTTCTTTTTTAAAGGTGAGGGATTATTTTTACTATCAGTGTTTAGTTTTAAGGTTCAGGTAAATAACATGTTGAAGAGATGCTCCTCATGTAAGAAATTGCTTTGAGGCACAGAAATGATTGGTGTGGATATGAGTGGAGGAGAGGGTGAGTAGTCCCTTGGCGTCATCATAAAAAGCTTTAGCTCAAAGGAATGAACTACCATCTTGCTTTGTCTTAACCAAGCTTTAAAAAACAAAAGTAAATAATAAAAGTACAGTGTACAGATACAGAATTTTATGTTTTAAATAGATGTTTATAAAAATATTGGTGGTATGATGCTTGTTTGTTGATTAAAATAAGACTTCACACATAAAAATAAAATGTCCTTTCTTGATTTCAAGGAAATGAGTAGAATGAGAATGCTGCATACATTCAAATAGGACTGAAAATAACCAAATTCATTTTCCTAGATTGAGATAAGACCAAAGATTAGGGACTTTGGCTAGTGACAAAGTTTTAAAATATTATTTGCTTTTATACCAGCCCAACTTCTGTCCCCTTGTTTAAATGTTTCACAATTTGACTGGATGCAGTTTTCCGAGTATAAAGAAAATCTATGCCAGCCAACAAGTTTCAGAAATGTTGATTGGAACTATCACTGGTGTGTAAAATCATCATGTGTGCCTGAACTATAGATATAGATTCTACGTCTCAAAAAAAATTTTTTTTGTTTCATATTGATCCTCGCACCATTTGGTTTTTGATAGGCTGGGGATAAAGCATGGATTTAACTCTTCATGGAACCATCCAATATGTAATAATTTTTACAGGTAATAATATATAAGGCTTCCTTCTTTTAGATTAATTTCTATAATATATTCAATAGTGTGCTCCTATTTTATGTATCAATTTCCAAAAAGATAAATGAGAATTTTTTCAAAAAATAAGCAGTGCTTTCATGAATGCTGACAAAATGGTCAATGTTTCCTTAGTTCTTGCTAAGTGCCAGGTGTTGTGCTGGATATGTGACACATCCCAGGGCATCTTACAACAACCCCTTCCGGGGCTCCTCTGAGGTGACTGAAACTTACGGACACTGAGTGCCTTGTCCAAGGTCACCCACCTAGAAAAAAGTGGAACCTGGGTACAAACCAAGTTCTGACTTAGGAGGCAAGGCTCTTATATGAGCATTGTATATGCAATGCCATGTGGCTACTCACAAGTCTCATTTACTGAACACTTACCGCGTACCAAACAATGTACTTAGTAATTTACAGGCTGTAAAATGTATTTTCCTTAGCACCAAATCTAACTCGTAGATCTAAGACAAGAATTTTGACTAAAAAGGCACTTCTGTGTTTAGGGTAAGTGTGGAAGTGGAAGGGTGTCTAGGTTGGGTCAACCTAAAGCGAAACTGCAAAGTGGGCCGAGTGTGTCTTTCAGTGCCTTATTCTTTCCACTTTCATACTCTTCCCCTAGTCTGCTTCCCATTCCTGTGGAACAAACTCTCGGAAGGAAGTACTCCTCCCGAAATTTGAATTTCACTAGGGGCATCTACAAGACTGAACAGAAGACAAGCTCTAAACAAATCGATTCATTTGTGCATTCATTCACTCACTCATTCATTCATTTTAAAGTATGAAAAGGATGTGAGGACCAGGGTAGGAAACTGGTGGCCCTCCAAATAGGGCTCACAACGTGGATTTTCCGCAATATATTGTATTTTGTAAAATGGAATTTGAATGCCTTTAGGTGGGACACATTGTCCGTTATACAACAGTCCCTCACCACCTTACATACTCATCTCCTTGTTCCACATGTTCCATACTTGGTCCCTCAAATCATTTTGAGTTTATGATTGCAGATAGTCAAAAGTAGAAATTTTTTTTTTTTTTTTTTTTTTTGTGAGGAGATCAGCCCTGTGCTAACATCTGCCAATCCTCCTCTTTTTTTGCTGAGGAAAACGGCCCTGGGCTAACATCTGTGCCCATCTTCCTCCACTTTATATGGGACGCCGCCACAGCATGGCATGCCAAGCAGTGCGTCGGTGTGCGCCCGGGATCCGAACCAGCGAACCCCGGGCCGCCGCAGCGGAGCGCACGCACTTAACCGCTTGCGCCACCGGGCCGGCCCCAAACATAGAAATTTTTTGAGAAGGCTGAGTCCAAATAGGTTAGATTGTCTCCCCAAGACCGATGTCATCTTTTTCTTTTCAACACCTACAACAGTGCTTGGCACATAGGAAGCTCAAAAAATATTTATTGAATAAATGAATTAATATGACAGGATTGAGCCTAGAACCCAAGTGTCTCTGGTTCCAATCCAGTGTTTGTTACACCTTATCACTTAATCCTCAGGAGGAAGGGGGCAACATCTCCACTTTTGCGTGCAGGAAATTTGGCTCTATCTTTCAGTACACAGTTTTTCTTTTTCTGCCTAAATCAAATGAGGCCTAAACTAAAAGCAATTCAGCCAAAGGAGATTCACTCAAAGGTTGGTTTCAAATTGAAATCATGTAAACACAGCAACTAAATGTACAATACTTTCCAGAAGACCCGGAAAATCACATTTACTTCCAATAAAGTCATGATTATTGATGTAGTCCACTATCTTCATCCCTGTAAGTGAAAGGGACAAAGAGACGAGAGAGAAAGTGAATGTCTTCGCCAGGCTTATCAAGAATGTTTTAGGAACCTGGAGAAACCTTTGGACTGAGCTGATTTTATATCCAAACATTCAGAAATAAAAAATGAATAACTGAGCCCTTTATCTATCTCTGTGACTCATCTATACTATATCAACATCTGGCTATTTAGAAAGCAATTGATTCCTTTATTCAGCATTCATTTGTATATTTAGTGTAATATAGCTTTGGGCTGATTCTTCTGTCATTGTTATAACATGTCTGCCATGTGACCATTCTGGAGAACCTTGGGCTGTTTATTAGGGATAATTGTATAAAGTAAGAGAAGAAGACTTTTGATCAAGAATGAGTTTTTAAGGCAGTAACTGTGTTGCCACAGGTGTGAGGGTACACTAGTTGAGCCTATCAAGTGTACAAAGTCAAGACAGGGTATGACATCTAATGTTGAACTGAGACCAGGCCCTCATCTGCCATGTAACTACCTGCATGACCATCACATTATCACTACATGCTGCTTCAAAGCCTTCAACACTCCTTATTTTCTAAGGACAAATTCAAAATCCTGAGCATGTCACTCAAGGCTCACCATGCTGGGTGCTCAATAGTATTTTTTCAGTGAGCTCATGGATATTTGCTTCCATACATTCACCCAAGAATTCCCAAAGGCCTGTGAGCCTTGTTTTATGTGGTGGTGTTTTTTTTTCCTGACTCTAAGACATTTCTCATAATACCCTGAGAAAGCCCTTCTCTCATTCCTGCATGTCCTCAGCCTCACCTCATCTATGGAACTATTTCTGTCACTGTTCTTGAGCATCCTCTGAAAAGTTTGCAGCAATCACTCTCTCCTCTCTATTATGTTGCACTGTACTTTCTCTGCTGCTATTATTAGCATATATCACACTTTATCTATTTTATAGCTATTATGTACATGCATGTATTACCTATATTGTAGTTGTTAGGTACATTCCTATGTTACTTGTATTATAGCTGGTAGGTTCATACTTGTCCCCTAAAAGTGTAAGCAGTATGAAGAATGAGTCATCTATTTTTTAATCATTGCTTTCCATGGTAGATTTTCAGTAAATGTTGGGTCAATCAATCAACTAACCACATTGAACTACTTCTATAGCAAACAAAAAAAAAACTGAGAGGAAGTGGTGATATCTTTTGAGACATATCCATAGCTCTACCATTTTTTTGCTTTTTTGAGTGTGACTGTAAAACAGTAAGTTTTCTTTTTTCCTAACTTTTTTTGTTCTTTTTTTCTTTAAAAAATTTTAAAAACAAACTATGAAATTTATACAACAAATATCATTTTGTCTTTCAAAATGATCGTATTTATTCTGTTCAAGTTGACATCATTAAAAGATTTTTCTAGATCATCTCCTCTGGAATTGTTTTAAAACTCAGTCTCATTTCTTTCTTATCTCATTTGATTTGTTAAAAAAAATTCAACCAATGTTCAAAATTTGAAGATTTGCAGCAATCGAAAAAAAATCCTAAATGCCAAATAAGTTATTGGTTAAAAAAAAAAGACATAACAATCCTTACAAAGAATGTTATACAACCATTAAAATAATGATATTATGTAGGTAATTATTTACATAAAATATGTTTATTATCTTTTTTGTTTTTGCTTACTAGTGATGATTTTTCTCTTTTTATTAAAAAAACAGGAAGTCTACAGAGAATTTGAAAGAACAATTCGGTGGACACCCATGTAACTTTCTCCATGCTTCAGCAATTATTAACATTTTGTGAACATCTTCTTTATTGCTTATCTATTTCTCTTTTATTTAGATTGATGAAGATAGGTAGGTGTGTGTGCGTGTATATTGCCTAGGCTCAGGGGATTTTTGTTTACTGTTACAGTCTAAAATCTAAAAATTACTAGTTTTATTAGAAACTGTCTGGGTCAGTTTTCCCAGGTACACAATGGGTCCTTTTAATGTGGGAGTCAGGTAATTTTTTATTTTTAGAATTTTTTTCTTTGATAGTAATTTTATATATTAATTATATTTCGTTGTTTTGTTTTTATTTTTCAGGGGATAAAATTGTTTCTATGTTATGTTATTTCTATGTTCTATGTCTATTTTCTATATCGATCATAATTTCTCTGATTCTTTCTGCCTTATTTTGTTTTCATTGACAAAGCTCTATGCTTGCATTTCTTTAATATATTATATTTATAATCTTTTTTTGTTGTTGCTGAATATATTTTCCCTTGAGCATCTTGTAATTTAGTCTTTATTTCCAAGATGATTTTTGTCTTTTAAAAAATAGCATTTATTTCTGAGTTTGTCAATTCTCACCTCATATCTTTATAATTTTTTTGTCCATTTATGTTTTGGAGTTTATAAATTACGATTTAAGTTTTTAAAAAATATGTAAATTCTTATTTAAGGATCTTTCATTCAATTTCCTTCTTCTTCATTGTAGTTTCATTAAGGGGAATATAAGCTGAAATATTTTGATTTGCATTTTCTATTTTCCTTGTACAGCAGTTTTGCATAAATATTGTTTGGTACTATCTTTTTAAAAAATTTTAAACATGTTTGATTTTCTTAGACCAGAAATAAGTTTTATGCAGACAAAGGAGATAGGTTTGGGTGGCTTATTAGGTTTCTTACTTCAAGAGTACTTCCTTCTTTTGACATAGTGACATTACTTTTCTTTAATTGATTGCAATTTTTTCTCTTGGGGAGGTGGAGGATTGTGTCTTCTGGTTTTGTGACTCTTTTGCTTGTACAGGCCCTTTAACTTCCATCTCTTGCTTCCTTTTTTTTTGTCACCCCCAAGCCTCCAAGGGGACCCTTTGTAAGCTGGCCTTTTCCTTCCAGAAGTGGTGCTTTCCCAAGAGTACTACTTCTGGTCTTATGCACTTTCTCTCTTTGCTTTCGGTTTCCCAATAATTGGTACTCTGAGGTACCAGATCTCAGACTTGTTCTTGGAGTCCCTCGTCTGAAGGTTGGACATTCTCTTTCTGGGGTTATTTTATCTGCGTTCCACATCTATGAGCTATGCTCCTTTCTCTGTCTTCATGTATACAGTCTCTGCTTGAAGTGGGCTCAGGAGCTGGCTCTGTTAGGTTTGGTTATTTATTTCCATGCTTACACAGAATTTGAAATGTGTAGTGTTCCTTGTACCCTAGTTATTCTAGTTATCCTGTAGGCCTGGGTTATAAGTGGTTTTACTTATTCTCTTTGTTGATCTATATGGTCCTCTGGACGGCAATGTGAAGAAATTATGATTTATGAGGCTGCATATCCTACAGGAATCAGAATACTGCTTATGCTCTTGTGACACATTTGTTCTTTTTTTTTTTTTGGAATGTATCAGTGGTCGTTACTGGAAATTTTTTCTTGAAGAGGAGATGAAAAAGAAATAGCACTGGCTACCTAGAGCTAAACTTGTCACAAATCCTCTTGACTGATCTCATTCCCCTGAATTACACATGTGATATATTTTTAAATTGTAAAAGAAAGTGACAAAACAGTATGAATAGTACAACACTGTGTTTATTAAAAATATATTTTTTCATAGAAAATTGTCTATAAGCCTGTATACATTGTTTACTGTGGTTATAACTGGGCAGTAGGATTATAAGTGGTTTTCTTATTCTTTCTTTAACAAACAATAGCTTAATCTCCAAAAAAATAGAGAAAGGCATTTCCACTTTAGAAAAGTTGTTGCAATTCAAATAAATTCAACAAAAGTCTTAAATTTCCACCATAGAAAAAAAATACTGATAGTGCATCATATTCTAAATGCATTTAGAATATAAGTGAATTATAATTATAACTCATGAATTATACATGCATACATGTACACACATGTTTGTATACACATTCATGAATATTTGTGTAAAAAAGTAGTCATATCACAGTTGAGGTGATGAGCAAAAAGCAGTTGTAGAAGGCACAGAAAGTGAGTCCCAGCCGAGGGCAGCTGGACTGGGAGCCACGTATGGGACTGCACTGCCTGGCACAGCGTGACAACCAGGTCTGGTGCGGCAGGTCCTGGTTGAGCGATGAAGAGTCTACGTCACAAACATTCCTGAGTAATCAGAGACCCTCTTTTCCTAAGCAGTTCTTTTTCAAGAAGATTGGCCCTGAGCTAACATTTGTTGCCAGTCTTCCTCTTTTTCTTTTTTCTCTCCAAAGCCCCAGTACACAGTTGTATATCCTAGTTGTGGGTCCTTCTAGTTCTTCTGTGTGGGACACTGCCTCAGCATGGTTTGATGAGCAGTGAGTATGTCCGCGTCCAGGATCCCAACCGGGGTACCCTGGGCTGCTGAAGCGGAATGTGCGAACCTAACCACTACGCCACTGGGCTGGCCCCTAAGCAGTTCTGATGAAAGCAAAGGAATGGAATATAAAAGGAAGAAAATACAAGTGCACTGAAGGTAGATAGTTATATACTGCAAAATATTTGTGCAACAGTATTAACAAACATATTTAAAATATTTGGATAATTAATCACCACAAATGTGTCACAAGCATTCTGACGCTGTTCTGAAAAACAACATAATGGAAATAGATTGAAAGTACATAAGAAAGGCAGTATTATCCAGCTATCAACCTCTATTTGCTGGTGTTTTAGAGTTCTGAAGTTTCAGAGTTCAAGAAGAAAGAGTTAAAATGAAACAAAATTAGCTAATTCACAATTAAATTAAAATATTAACCATTAGAGAATTTGATAATGTAAGATTGTAGGTTGTGTTATTGAGAAGTTTTATTCATCCCATTTCATTACAGTGTATTTGCCCCTTAAATGGAAAAACCTAGCGTTTTAATCTTAGTGTGAGCTTTCTGGTACCATGGTCAGAATCAATCTCTCTCCCTCTCCTGCCCTTTCTTCCTCCCTCTCTCATTCCTTCTCTCTCTCCATTATTTAGACTCCTCAGTGCTGTTCACAAAACATTTCCTGTTCTCCTTCAGAGCACATGGAGTTAGTTGTGACCATCTTATCTGTGTTGGTCAAGGAAACGTGAGCAAAACTGCTGTGTGTCCTTCTCCATGGAAGTGTTAGGAGCCAGAGTGCAATGCATCATTCTTTTTGCCTGGGACACTTCTCTGTTTGCCTGGGTCCCGGAGTGAGGGAGATGAAGAGCAAGGCCCTCAGCTCTCCCCACTGCCACCTCACCCTGCCCCCACACCCAGAAGACGTATAACGTGAGTGAGAAATTAACTCTGAGATTTTGCTTTGATTTTAACCACAATAGTATCTAGCCTGTCCTATAAGCGTGTAGACGAAGAAGGAAAATTACATTTTTCATGCAAGTGTGGAGTTTAGCATTTTGGAATCAGGGGAAATTTTACACCATAGGTCAATTTTATTATAACATGTATTTTGTATTGTATGTGTGTATAATTGTATGTACATATGTAGCCATATATGTTGTTATAACATTTCATTTCTTCAAACACGCCAAGCTAACTCCTTCTTACTTGAGGATCCTCGCAAGGTCAATTCTCTTTCTGGGGAAAGCCCTTTCTTCCCATGTTTGCCTGGTTGGTTCCTACTCATCCTTCAGGTCTCCATTTAGATGATGTCTCCCCTGAGATCCTTTCCTGCCCACCCTAAGTAGATCCTGACCTGTCACCTTTTATCCCAGCACCTTGTCTGCATTTTCTGAGCTTGTGAGGAGATATTTATTTGCCTGTTACATGTTTGTTGTTTACCTCATCCTCTAACCTGTCAGTTCCATGAGTCTACTTCTATCTTCTTCATCACTGTACAGGGCAAAATGATTGATTTGGGGGGGAAGTCAATACATATGTGATGATTAAACAAATGAAAAAATTATGGTAATAAGTGCACATGGTATAGATGCAACTCTAGTTACACAATATTTTATATAATGTCATGAATAATAGCATTTTTTTCCTAGTACATCATGGGTGAAGTATGGATAGAGAGGAAGTTCAGGGGTGTTTTTTATTCCAAAGGAGTTGATTGTTATTATTGTTGTTATTATTATTGTTATTTTACTTTTCTGAGGGCCTATCAATTTCCAACAGGGAGATGTGGTCATGTATTTCTCATTTTAAAATAAATTGAGTATATTATCAACATCATTTAAATTTTAATTAAGAAGTCTGCCTGTGATTGTGCTAAGAAATCCAGTACATTTTCAATTCAGATTGACACCATAAATGATCTAGGCATAACAAATGTCTGTTTAATAATCATAAATTTTATTACAAAAACCCTATGCACATATAATATCTAAATATATGGTTTGAAAAGTTTCTGGATTATTTTGTTTTTAAAAAACAAAATAAAAATTATTTTTTTAAAATTGGTTATTTTAATTAAAGAATTAAATTATTTACAGTGTTCAGTTGATTTGGCTCCTCTGGAGCCAGTGCCAGCCACAATCTTCAGAATTTACAATTTGTAAAAAGTGTTTAGTTACATGCTTTTGGAGTGTAGTTAGTGTTGTGAATATAAGTATTTTATGTAACAGCATTTTCAGAGAAGTTAGAACTTCAGTGATTCCATATTATGGAATAATATGGAAAATAGTGATATAGGACTAGAATATGGTTAATAAAGAATAATTTCAGAAACAACTAGAACATTAAATTTAGAATTAAAATACTTAGGGAGAATAAGCCTTTTGTATATAATCAAAATAATAGTAATTGCCAAGGATTTATGGATTAGACTCAGAAACTAAGAAATCTTTCATCCAAGAATTCAGAAATAAGTGTACACACACACACATACACACGCTTGCACCATTTTACCTAGTTTAAGCACGAAATACTTCGCTAGAGAATTTAAGTACATCATAGAATTTTGGGAGGGCCGAAAAAATAGCCTCTAGCCTAAGCTCTCAGAAGTGACTCCAAACAACAGCAGAACCGAGAGGACTGCTGTGTCTGCCTCGATCAGGGCACTGCAACATTAGGAAGCTTTCCTCGTGACTGCTGGCTCTAGCATCTCACTCCATTACCCTGATCCATGCCAGCAACCTGGATGGGTGCCTTGTGCCCTCCCTCCCTCCCTCTCTCTCTCTGCGTAACTCTCTTTCAAGTGAAAGACGAATCCAAATCACATCTCAAGCCCCAGCTACAAGGGGGTATAGAATAGGTCACTTTTAGATTTTGAGCCTGTGCCTCTGGAGGGAATTGAAGTGGGTGTTGAGAGAGCCTATACAACCTTTATAACATCAAACAAAATTAAAATTATACCATATAGACAGTTTGTGTCTTGGATTTTTGCATTTAAATTATATCACACTAATTTCTCACTTCATTAAATATATTATGAAATCACATTTTTGGATAGCATGATTCAATTTATTGAAATAATATTTTAATCATTTGAATTAATTAATAAATCTAGTTTTATAAATTAGTAGAACCATGTATGGAACCTAGCACATATGAAGCACTCAATATATATTTGTTGAATGAGTGAATATCATTCGCAGAGCCAGGTTGACAACAATGATACTGTCTTAAATACATGATATCTGAGATCATCATTCCTATCTGTGGGATGGAGGGAAGAACGTGGAGTGTTTGGGGGAGCTTTATAGGCCGAGCTTGCAAGTAGTATAACCTACCCGTAGCAGTAACTTCTGCTCACATTCTGTTGGAGAGGAAAAGTCATGAAACCACATCTAAAGGCAAAAGAGAAGGGAGGATAGGAAATAGCGTGTAGCTGGGCCTAGCTACAATTCTGTAACTGGGGTAGAAATTCTGGAGAATGGCCTTCACCATGGCATGAGAAGGAGTTAAAGCCTATTTTTCTACCTGTCTTTAAGGCCCTTTGCACTTGGGTTATTCATTGGTTAGTATTATTTTTGAAACTGCTAATTATTTGTAATATGTACTATTATTTTCTAATTTAAACTTAACATATATTCTCTAGAAGGAATGAATAAACATTAAGTGGAGATGATGCGTGTGAAATATTTTCATTAGCACAGTTGACTATACAGCATAACTAAACAGAATCCTTTTCAACCATCATGACATGTATTTTCTAGGCAGTGCACAACTCTGTTGAGACAGCTGAAATAAGACTAGTTCTGTAAGCATCCAGATCTTCCCCATTCTCTTTGATATAGAAAACTAGAGTAAAAATTTTCTTTCTAAATTTCCTATAAGGAGTCTACTAAAATACAACGGTCTGGTTTATGGTCCTCTCATCTCACTGACCTTACAATCTGATCTAGGTTGTGTCACCAACTGCTAGGAGTGCACCCTACCACGGATTGCTTTTCCCGTTCTTCATAAGATACAGGCCATACTCCTTCCCCCTTGTTTTCACAGCCTGTATCTTCTGTCGTTAGGAAGATCATAAGTTCTATTTAGTATATCACTAATGCATTATTGCTCAGCAAATCACTTCTATTTCTGTGCCTCTGAAATACACACAGAAAATAAGACAAGGTAGGTCAGCTTGACAAATGTTGACTTTGACTGGAGAGAATTTATGTCTACTGCATTGGCTGAGATAAATTAGACTTAATCACACTTACCATCATCATTAATTTTCTCCCTAAATTTCTAAATTATAACAAATCATTTTGTGTATCTCCTCTAGAGTAAGCAACTTAGCCTTGGGATTAGTATACAGCAGAAAGGATAAACTCTTCAAATTTTTTTTCATTCAAATTTTTTCAAAATTATTTTTATGAATAAAGAGCAAGTCTTAAAGAGATAAAAATGTGCATGGAATCCACAAAAGTAGGTAAATATGGGACTCATCTTAGCAAATTATCATTTGATTTGGATAATTGGCTATAATTGTTTGGTTTAATAAACTAAATTGGTTGACCAAATAATCTAATGGATTAATTTGTGGCCTGTCTGCCATAGATTATAGTCTTTTAGAAGATTATGGTAGTATTTATGTTTAAATCTTTTTTTAGTGGTTGATCTAACCAAAATTAGGTTCGTTTTCCTGAAGAGGATAATGCAGATCTTCATTATGCCTGTTATCAGTAGCTTCAGGAAGACCCTATTTTTAGACAATTTGAGAAAAAAATGAATAAAATGAAGAAATATAGTGGTAATAACAATCTTTATTGTGTGCTTACTATGTGCCATGCACCATGCTAAATCTTTACTCATTCAACAAATATTTTCTGAGTGTCTGACAGACACTGAGGACACAGCAGTGAAGTAAGAGATACAAGTCTCTGGAGTTTACATCCTAGCGGGTGGAAGCAGACAGTAAGTATGATAAAGAAGTAAATTATATAGCATGTTCTGAAAGGATAAGTCCTATGAAGAAAACAGAGGAGAGTAAAGGGGAACAGGAATGCTGGAATGGGGAATAATTAGATCATGAAAACAAGTAATAGTTCAATTAATTTCTTTTAACAAAAGTATTAACCAAAACATCTCCCCAAATTGACTATGGAGAAAAATGTTACTACTTAGATTTTGATAAAACATAATGATTAAGATTGAAGAAGAAAATTTACATAAAAATCAAGTGAGAAATCCATTTTTGACTTTCATTTTTATTTTAAAAATTTGGAAAACTGATAGGCTTTTACTGTTTCAAATGAAACGGAATTTCAAAAAGTTAACAGTCTTATAACCACATGTGTTAACATGCCCCCACTATTTCAAGTTTTTTCCCTTTACACTTAAATATTATTTTTGGCAAACATACACATACAGACATACACACAACAAAAAAGAAACAGCTTTTAATTTAAAATAAACTCAAAATATAAAATGTACCCTTATATAATGAAAAATGAAATGATGTTTTAAAAACTCTTAATATTTAAAAAATGTAGAGTCTGAGCACGAATGTTGCTTTAAGAAAGGTACTCATATTATTATAAAAATAGAACTTGTGCCTGTGATGTTGCAGTTGCCATGGTTACTACAAATTTGTTACTTAATAGCACAGCAAATAGAGTCATAAACATGCTAATTATATCTGATACATTTTTTTCAAACTGTTTTATATGAGTATGCATATAGTTTGCATAAAAATGAATGTCCCCATCCAATAATTTTGCAAGTTTGGGAAGGTTCTGCTGTGTTTTCTATGATGTAGTATAGGACCATCTTGACACAGGAAAAAAGAGAAAAGAAAATTTTCAGGCGAATGATTTTATGATTCACGGGGTAGGCAACTGTTGTTTTTAATGTAAATAATGTAACAATTTTCAAATGCTAAACACTTTACTATCCAGTTAGTCCTTAGAAACGTTAAAGTTTTGGATTTATAATAAAGCTCTTTTTATTCTGTAATTCTATTTAAAGAAATGTTAAGAAAGAAGCAGATATAACAAAAGAATGAATATGGTCCTGAGTTTTTGACATGCATCAGCATGCTGTAAAATTTACATACGAAGATGAACAAAGATTTTACAACTACGTTTTCCTTTCTATAGCTTAAGTATTTGATAACATTGAGTGCACACAGAACATTGCAAGAACTCAAGGGCCCTGCTCTATCTTTCTCTAAAAAGCAAAGCCACCAACATAATGAGAAGGGAGGAAAAGTCCTCTGCAGTTACAAAACCACAAGGAGGGGAAAAGTTGGCCCAGATTACCCATTGAGCGAGCACATGATATAACTCAAAATAGATGCAGGAAAGAGGCTGTGACCCTTCCTGAGAAAGAGGATTTGCTTGGGAGATTTGCGACTTCAGTCAGGGCCTTGTATAGCTCTCTGATGAAAGAGTGGGAATAGATGTGTCTCCAGAGAGTCACACCAGGAGGGGGTCTTTGCCCTAATCTCGTGATGGAAGATGTTACCACTCTTGTGTCTCCATTTAAAACAATGCCCCACTTTCTCTTTTATTAACACTGACTTTCCTCTCCTTTGATGAGGTTCTAGGTAAGAATACTAGCTAGGTGCTCAGAAACCAAGCGTATTTAGCAACATGTGTAATATTAACAATCAGCCACTTATTTGTTTATGCTACATTTTTCACTTTCACAACCAAAGCACATAGAAGTTGGTTGCTGTATTTCAGATGGTTGAGCATGTCAGAGATATTGACTGAAAAATCTGCTTCGCAGCTCACTGTCACCTAGTGATTGATATCAGCTGTAACAAGATAAAATGTTATGGCATCATAATTCTGTTTGATGCAAGGTAATCTTTGATCTTTTACTATCAACAGAAGATTATAATATATACTTAGTGTGATAAATAAAACCCTTTCACTGATGTCAAAGAAAGAGCAAGTTAAATTGGTAATGGTTCCAATAGTTAGCATTTTATTTGCAATTTTTTAAAAAGATTAAACACCTTATAAACAGAAACCGTAGACTCTTAAAATGTATTATTGTTAAATTATTATGACTTCTAGCTGTTAATAACTAATCATTAATTATTCTCTCTTTTGCGTTGATAGAAAGGGTGCATTTTAAAAACTGCTACATCCATAGCATTGAGATAAATTTTCATTGGAGGGCATCATAGAACTGAGGTGCTAATGAGAGGCATTAATTTGTCAAAAGATTATGCAAATTAAAAAAATTAGGAATTAAATATTCAGTATGTGAAATACTCTAAATGATATGAAAAACTATCTTTCCTTTCCTTTAAAATACAGAATCCAAACTCCTTCCTTAGCACCTAACATATGCTTGAGAGATGTTAGCTCTCAAAATTATTATTTTTATCATTATTAATTATAGTTTATAGCATATGCTGTGATCTTATGATTTACCTCAAATGTCACTTGTCTGCCTAGAAAAATTTTTCTCATCTTTCAAGATACAGCTCAAATGCTACTTCCTTTGAGAGGTTGTTCCAGTGTGTCTTTCTCTCTTTCTTGGAAAAGGTAGTTGGTTGTTCTTCTCTGCTCCTTTAGCATCTTGGCCGCGTTTTCATTATTACCGGTTCTCATTGCCTTCAGATGACTTGCTGTTTGTATGACGTTCCATTTGAATGTGAGCTCCTCGGACCGGGGACCAGATCTTGACCTTCTCTGCCCTCCGTGTTCACTAGGTGCTCCGTAAGTGTTTGTTGGTTGAGTTAGTGAGCACATGAGTGAGAAGGCCACATGGTACAAAAAGTAAAAGGGCAGAAAAATGAAAATGGGCAAAAATCAATTGACAAAAGAAAACACAAAGTTTTTTATCCAAAACCTTACAAGTTTGTGGTCGTGCAGCAGACTTTCAGGCACTGCAGGGGTCTGAGAATTGTTTAGACCCCTCGCTTTTCCTTTCCTTTAGATATTGGCAGTAGAGCATTTGTAAAAAACTTTCCATTGAATCCTCTGGTTCGATCCTCACAATATCCTTGTGAAATAGTCAGGTCAGGTATCATCATCGCTTCTTTGTAGAGCAGGATACTACAGCTGAGAGAAGTTAATGGTTTGTACAGGGTCACACAGCTAAGAGACAGATTGTAGACTCAACTGTGAATATTTGACTCCAGATAAAGGGCACTTTCACTGATGCTATAAGCCTTTCCTGAGGCTAATTACGAATGTTTGGTCTATTTGAGAAATGTTTACATTCAAAACACTTGATTAACATTTAGCCAGCTATAAAGTAAGTAGATTCAATGATGTCTACAGTTGAATTGAATTTTGGATAGTACACAATATATCATTTTTAGTTCTTGCTATCTAAAATGATGTGAGAACATTAGAAAGTGGGAACTCTGAAAACTTAGTGCAGCATTTTCCATCAAATATTTGTGTATTTCTGCAGATTCCTCTAATTAGGATTTATTGCCATGGCTAAGGATTTTTAGAAATAATTTTGCTCAGAAATAGGGAAAAATTTAAAAAGTTCTGTAAGTTCATCTTTAATGTTAGGTTTATACATACAGGCCATACTATGTAATAGTATGTATAGGTTTGTACATACTAGTCACCTGATCATTTTGTATCTATTCAGCTTGTAAAAGGAAATTGTCTCTAAAAATAGCGGCTTGCCTTAGACTTTTTGCAGAATCATTGTTCTCAGAAAGATAACAGGTGTCATCTTTCTTTAGCAGGTGAGAATCTGGGCTTTCTAGACAGTAATAAGCAGTATTCTGAAACCAAAGCTTCAATTAATTTGGATATACAATTGCTGTCAGCTATAGTAACTTAGAAGCATAAACTTAATGGCTGAGGTGACTTAAAAGATTGTCCAATGAAATCTGTGTTTGCACAGGAAAAAATTGTGATCTGGAGAGGATAAGAGGTTCACTCAAATTTCACATGGCTAATCTATGGTGCAACCAGGACTTGAACACAGATTACCTTCTTTCTTTTCAGTATTCTTTTCTCTACAATGTGCTGACTCCCTCTTGGCGGATGTATCAGTTGTCTATTGCTGTGTAACACATCACCGCATGTGATGGTGGCTTGGGGAAGCTGTGGCCACTGCTGCAGGGCTATACCAGTGATTCTGTCACAGTGATAAATTTGCATACCACCAAGAAACAACCTGTTTATCAATATATAAAGACCACTTTTCCAACTATCTACCTGGTCACTAAGTCACAGAGGGATTTATGTATAGGACAATGATATAAGTAAAATGTATGGTTGTCTAGTTTCGATTTCTCTTTCAATAAGGAAATGATTCAACATCAGTTAGCTGGAAGTGCATATGAAACATGTTTATTCAAACATAAAATACCCCAGATTCTACTAGTTTGAAGTTTATCAGAAGAAAACCAATTTTAGAGACAAGGACCATGGATTTTCCCACATCAGCTGCGGCATTTTACTCCTTTCTGGTAAAGCAGATATTTAGGATTAAAGGAGTCAAAAGTATTTTCTTTAGCTCAAATTTCGTTGCTTTCACAATGGAAGTGAAGAAGTAGACTGTAATTTAATCAAGCCAGATATTATGCAACAGTTTTGGACTTCTTTGCATCTTGTTTCTGAAGAAGTGTCTTCAGGAGAAGTAGGATCTGAAAACAAACAAACAAACAAACATAAAGTTGTGACAACAATAAAGAATTGTTAAAAACTAAAATATGGCCAACTCTGTGAGAAGAGGGAGAAATGATCTCTAGAGGATCTGAGGAGGGTATTGTACAGCTGGGATGCCAGTGTTCTTTACAAACTGCCCTGGTCCAATCATTATTTTGAAAAATGGAATTCAAACATGCTCCAGCAGAAGTAGAAGGTATAGAGCAAATTATGGAGGATGAATCAGAAGAAAAGAAGCTAACTCGTTTTGGTATAGCCTGCTTTCTTTGGGCCAAAAGTTGCAATTTCTAATAATCTATACCAAGCTTTTATTATTAATATTTTGAAGAACTTTGCTGGGAATGAATAAAATATGCCACCTTTTTCAGGAAATAAAAACAAAAACCTTAGTGGAGTCAGATAATCATTTTATTTGCTCTTGATTCTCTTGATAAGGAATTTCAGCTGGGCTCAGCTGGGTGGCTTTTCTGTGGGTCTCACTTAGGTCACTCGCATGAATGCAGTAATGTGAGGCTTAATGGACTAAATGGTCAAGATGGCCTCACTCACGTGTGGCTGCTGACAGCGCTCTGCTCCTTGTCTTTGTAGAAGGGGGGCTTCTAGAACGCTTCTAGCTTCAAGAAGGCTAGGCAGGTTTCTTTACAGTATATTTGGTTTCCAAGGAGGTGACAGTGGAAGCTGCAAGCCTTCTTGAGGCATAGACTTGGAACTCCCATAACATAATGCCCATCACATTTTACTGGTCAAAGTGAGTCACAAGGCCCACCCAAATATAAGCAGGTAGAGAAATTGACTCTACCTCATGCTGGAAGAAACAGCAGAGTCACATTGCAGAGGGGCATGTGCACAGAGATAAGAAGTATTTATGCCCTCCCTCCTGCCTTTTTGCAATCTATAGTAGTAGATATGCCAAAGTTCTCACCATTCTCTCGCTACTGTATTTTCCATGAAATAATACTTTAAGGTGCAGAGAATCTAATTTTTATTGCAAGTAACTCCTACGGTTACATACCATAGAGACAACCCTTTACTGACTCAAAGTAAAGGCAATATTGATATTGTAGTTTTTTTTCCCCTTACTACAAGTCAATGGGGTAGGTTGACAATTTTATAAATATAATATTTCTTATTTCTCTCAGGAAGAGGTTGAGGGCAAAATTGGTTCTCTAGTGAGTATCTGTGTTTTGGTTTCTGTTAAATGATGATCTATAATTGATTTGTGTGCCAACTAGAACTGCCTCAGACTATTTTCAGCTATTTTGTTCTCAATTCAATATGTAGCACTATTCACAAAGAGCATTACAGGCCCTTTCCCAGATAATCAATCATAAACTAAAGAGAAAAAGACTGTTTTTAATGGAATATTGAGAAAAGAGGAAGTGACTAAATAATGTGGTGGGAGGAGGATGGGGATAGTAATCTTAGTAATCATAGAACTGTTTTGTAACAGGTCCCACTTTCTAAGCGTTCCCTTGTTATTTAACCTTACACTGTTAGGGATGCTGGGGCAGAAAGCAGTGTAAGTGGTTTGGGACAAACATTCAAGCCTAACGTGTTTAGGTGCTTAGTAGACGAAAATGTTATTTAATCTTCACGACAATTCTATTAAGTAGTACTATTATACCCATATTGCAAATTAGAAAACTGAGGATTGAGAAGGTTAGTAATCTATCCAGATTGACACAGATATGAAATAACAGGAGTAGGATAGGAATAGAGAAAAAGTTGACTCCAAATCATTATTCTTTCTTCTATTATACACAGCCTTTTGATTTGTAAATCATAACATCATTATCCCTAATTTTTCTGCAGTGTCATAAATAAAAGTTCATAAATAAACAGGCACAATAAGCTGAAATTGTTATATAAACACAAAGAAGACAAGACACATTGTAATTGGTAATTGTCCTACTAGAAATGTTTATCAATAAGTATCGTCTAAAGAGGCCATGAAAATACCTTACCCCTCCTTTCCAGGCGAATATAATTTGGCCGATTCATTTTGCTGTTTTAGAGTAACTTCTGGGAGGAATGTGGGTTGATAATGAACATTAATGGACTGTAATTTTGTTATAGTCAATCTTTAATCTGGTCTTAAAAATATTAACTTAGAAAGCCTAGGTTGCATAGTGAGGAGGAACAAACTAACTCAATAAGAATCAAATCCAAGAAGTATATTTTTTTCACATTACATCTCTGAAATCAGGATTCGTCTCACAACCAGTAAGGAACCATTTTGTCATATTTTAACTGTTTAATGGTCCTTGATTCAAAATAAGAAAGATGACAATAAGCTCAAGCAGGTGTTGTCACTATTTTCTCTCTTTTATAGATGAAGCACAAAGATTTCAGTAGCTTTTTCAATGCCACACAGGTAGAAAGTGGTAGACCCAGGATTTTGAGCAGCAAGAATGTCTGAGACAGCAAAACTAAGCCTTACTTTGGAGTATAGAGGGTAAGAAGTGTAGAAATTTGGAGCATGGAAAACTCATTGTGATTGATGTGTCATTGAAGAAAATTTTCCGTACCTATTCATTATCCTAACTTTTTTTTTTTTTGTGAGGAAGATTAGCCCTGAGCTAACATCTGTTGCCAATCCTCCTCTTTTTGCTGAGGAAGACTGGCCCTGGGCTAACATCCTTGCCCATCTTCCTCTACTTTATATGGGACACCGCCACAGCATGGCTTGCCAAGCAGTGCATTGGTTCATGCCCAACCCTCGAACCAGGGGCCGCCGAAGTGGAGCACGTGAACTTAACCGCTATGCCACCAGGCCGGCCACTATCCTAACTTTTATCCTTCCAGCTAATTCACCCAGTGACTTCTTTGGCCCTCTCCTTTCTTCTTCTCCACTGTTCCTTCCTCTGATTTTCACTGTTCCCCCCCACCACCATTCAGCTTATTTTCTCTCATCCAGAGCTTTAGCCAGATTCTAATCAAATTCTATACTTCCTTCCCCTATTATAGTTCCTTCTTCTCGCACTAGCAAGCCCAACGAATCCATCTATGCACTTTCTCAAACACAGAGAAAACCACACAACTGGGCAGATTCATGGTCACCAACCTGAATTGGACCGTCAACATTTTTGAGAAATAGACTCTTTTCCTTTTTCACCTCTCTCTCCCATTGTTCACACCAACTCTTTTAAATATCCTCCCCCTGCTTCGTCTTCCTTTTCATTTTTTCTGTACTTCAAATATACTCTAAAATTCCTAATTTTATCTCAAGTTATAATTCATCCAAAAAGTTAAAACATTGTTATAATAACAATGCTGAGAGATATAACATTCATTTATTTTAATGGAATCAAGAATAAAAATTAGAGGCAATGTAACATAGCTAATTGCAGAGGAGCCAGGCTTAGAACAAAAGTTTCCTGATTCCCAAAAATGATTCCCCTTTCCCTGTTATCTCAAAAAGTAGTATACACACACACTCACACACACAAATACACACAAGCACATATACATTTGACACTGCGTTAGTTTTTGTGAATAAGTAATACATTCACATAGTTTGAAATAAAAATCATGACTCCTTCCTCATCCACCCCATTCCCTCCCACCCACTCTAGGTGGGCATACTTCCAGTGTTTCCTTAGGCAAATATATGTGAATAAAAACAAATATTTTTATTCCTTCTTTTCTTATACAAAAGGTAATGTTATATATATGTATGTATGTATACATATATGTTTGTGTATATATATATATGTGTGTGTGTGTGTACATATACATATACCTATATATAATTTTTTGGAGAGAAAGATGGTTCTCTTGGGAGATACATATGCATATACATATACGTGTGTGTGTTCTGCACATTGAGTTTTTCACTTAAAATATGTTTTGAAGTTCTTTCTATGTCTGTATACAGAGACTGTCATCCTTTTTGTTTGTTTGGTTGCTTTTTTAGTAGTTGCGTAGCATGCTGTTGTATGTCTGTACCATAGTTTAACAGTTCTTATTGAAAGACTCTTGGTATGTATCCAACGTTTTGCTACTACAAGCAATGCTGCAGGGATATCCTAGTATACTTGCCATTTTGCTCATGTGAAGGGTATCGGAGTCAGTTCCAGAAGTGGGTTAATGAGTAACACGTTAGTCATTTTGACGGATTTTGCCAAATTACCCTCCAGAGGGCATGTACTGCTTTATATTCCCACCAGCAGTTTATGAGTGCCTACTTTCCCATAGCTTTGACAACAGAGTATGTTATCACACTTCAGCATTTTTGTCTGTATGACAAGTAAGAAATGATAGGTAAGACATTTTCATATATTTAAGAACTATTTGTGTTCCTCTTACTGAGATCTGTCTTCTCACATCCTTTGCCTAATTTCTTTTTGTATTGCTGGTCCTTTTCTTCTCAATGTGTTGAAGCTATTTATTTATTAAGGGGATCAGCCCTTTGTTTCTGATATCAGTTGACATTTTTGTTCCCACTTTGTCCTCTGTTTTTGCATTTATTTCTGGTACTTTTTTTTTTAATGTAGTATAATTTATTAATTTTTTTCTTGGTTTCTGGATTTTTGAGTCAGAATTAGAGAGAACTTACTCCTCCAAGCTTATAAATAAATTTGTCCATATTTCCTTCTAATAATTTTATGATTTTACTTTTACAGTTATGTCTTTGATCCATATAGAATTTATCTGGTAAGGGTCAAAATGTGTCTTTTGAATCTTATCCATTTGTTGTAAAGTACCATTTATTAAAAATTTCATCCTCATCTCACCGATTTGAGATGCTACCTCATAATATAATAAATTGACATTTCTATGTGGATCCATTTTTGTACTTTTCGTTGTTATTTCACTCATCTGTCTGTTTATTCATGTGCCAATACTTTACGGTTTTAGTTTCGTTAGAGCTGTGCTATCCAATAAGGTAGCTGCTAACCGCATGTGGTGATTGAGCACTTGAGATGTGGCTCGTGTGCAATGAGATGTGCTGTAATTAAAAAATACACACTGGATTTTAAAGAGATAGTTTAAACAAAGAATTTAAAATATCCCCTTAATAATCTTTATATTTCTTATGTGTTGAAGTGCTAATATTTTGGATATATTGGTTTAAATAAAATATATTTTAAAATTGAATTTACCTGTCTTTTTTTCCTTTTTTTTGTGAGGAAGATTGGCCCTGAGCTAACATCTGCCAATCCTCCTCGTTTTTGCTGAAGAAGACTGGCCCTGGGCTAACATCCATGCCCATCTTCCTCTACTTTATATGGGACGCCGCCACAGCATGGCTTGCCAAGCGGTGCTTCGGTGCGCGCCCGGGATCCAAACCGGCGAACCCCAGGCCATCGCAACGGAGCGCGCACACTTAACCGCTTGCACCACTGGGCTGGCCCTTTTTTTCTTTTTTAAATTGTGGATATAAAATGTTTTTAAATTTTGTGCATGGCTTTCATTATATTTCTATTAGATAGCACTGCTTTTGAGTATGTTTAGACATGTTGAATTTGATGTTGCAATGAGACAGTTAAATGGAGTCTTAGGGAACACTGAAAGGTTTTAAGTTTGTGTAAGAAACTTGCTTTGCTCGTGAAGAATTAGGAATTTTCCTGTCATGCTCTCACTTCCCTTCAAATCTTCTGCGTGTTGCTTCTGCTTTCTGGAATGACCTTATATATATATTTTATATTACATGTTGTATAATCCTATTGGTGGTCTAGTAGTTAAGATTCAGTACTCTCACCACTGCCCCCTGGGTTGTCCACATCAGGGAACCATACCACCCATCTGTCAGTTGTCATACTCTGGCGGCTGCATGTTGCTGTGATGCTGAAAGCTATGCCACTAGTATTTCAAATACCAGCAGGGTTACCCATGGTGGACAGGTTTCAGCAGAGCTTCCAGACTAAGACAGACGAGGAAGAAGGACCTGGCCACCCACTTCCAAAAAATTGGCCATGAAAACCCTGTGGATAGCAGCAGAGCATTGTCTGATGTTGCACTGGAAGGTGAGATTATAGTGCAAAAAGATCCGGTAGGGTTCCGCTCTGCTGTAGACAGGGTGGCTGAGTCCACTTGATAGACCTAACAAAAATAATCTCATACCATATATTAAATGTGTTTATGTATATGTGTGTGTATGTTTAAACATCTGACCATTTCCTATTCAGTTATGACTCAGATATCCCCTTATCTCCTCTGCTGGGTCCACTGTCCTAGCTATACCTCAATAATTGCTTTTTTTTTTTGTCTGTTCTCCAATTCAGTTCTGAGCTCCTTGAGGACAAGAACATTGCCTTAGTCACGCTTGTGAACTCAGTGCCCAGAACAACACATGCATAGATTAAACACTCTGTAATGTTTATAGACTGAATCAGGACGAGAAGCTATGAGACTGGATGAGTTTTCCACAAGAGGAAATGCTAAGGGGGAAAGAGTGAATTTTAGGAGGCCTCTACAAGTAGATAAAGCTAGAAAGAGGGGCAATGAAAGTAACCTTAAATGAGGACTCCAAAAGGCAGGAAGACAGGACCATTGTCGTTGTAAAAGAAGGTAAAGTGTGGTTGAAGAGATGAGCAAACAATGCTTAGTTTGGATGGAAGCTCAATGATGAGAAGTCTTGAGAATTGTTGCAAAGATGCAAGTAAAGAAGGGAAGAGGTGTGGTAGGCTAGTGCACTCCTTTAATAAATATGAAAATTCCACCTCCTTGCCCAGCGTTAAATCCATTAACAAAAAAATGCAAATACAGTGCTGCCTAATTTCACTAGCCTTCTCCATCCAGAATAAAATGCAGGTGATTCATGTGAAAATTTGTGAGAGGGAATAGATTAAAAGAATTAGAAAGGTCAAGTGAAATGATTTTTGCTTTCTAAATGAGGAAGACTCATACACATTTGGAGACACAAGAGAAGAAGCCCATGGAGAAGGAGAGATGGAAGGTTTAAGAGAAAGAGGGGTTGAATGTTCTCTCAAGATCCCACAGCAGGTGTGAAGGGAGAGTATTGTGAGCCCAGGTAGAGGGGATGGCTTTGAGATGTGGAAAAACATCGTTTTCTCTAGGACCTCGTTTACACTGCGTGTTTCATGGAGCAGTGGTGCTCAGGTAGTCTTTACCATAGTTATTAATTAAGCTCTTTGTAAATTTTATCACCAGTACTCATTTCTTCTATTATTTGAGACACAGAATAAGGAAGATAGTCAGGTTTAACGGTATTTGACCATAATCAATTTTTGTCTAGGATTTTTGTGTTGGTTGCATGGATGTCTCTTTCAAAAACTAACTTCTGGGAAAGTAGGACTATACTCAATTTTATCAGATTCATTTTGGAACATATAAGCATACTGTTTTCAAACTTGTTTAAATATTTGTATTTTTTGATTCTCTACCAGAGATTAATAACTCTAAAAAAACATTTGCTGATTGGTTTAAAAGCCTCTGTAGCTTATCCCTCTATTTCATTTCATACAGCATAGAGCGAGATAACACATTTGTCTGACAAATATATATTTATGTCAGATAATATCAGTTTTGTTATCACCATCTGTACTGTGCTATATTTTAACAACAATATGAACAGAGATATACATATAAAATTGTGGATTTGCAACAGATATCATCATTAATTTCTACATAACTAGGTGTTTTTTGTTTATTTAGAAAACTTTAGAGTATTAAGTTAAATAACAACTGAAGCTCTGTTTTATGTTCTTGGAAATATTACATTTTATAGAGGATTCTATTAAAAGATGAAGAAAATGATTGCCAAATTAAAGATAGTTTAAATGATAACATCAAGGCAAAAAAATCTATCTTTGATATGAAAGGATATTATTACATAATATGGTGGTTATTCATTGAAGATTTTTGTAGTGCATGGTCTACAATTTATTTTAGGTTGTTAATTGTCTAGTAACCCCAAGCCAATATCTACTGCACATTTTCTGTAACAACATATGCAAGAAAATGGTGTGGTTACATTTACATTATGATTTCAACATTAATTTTTTCATCAAAAATTAAAGGCTATCATAAGATTATTATTATTCAGAAGAATATGTTGTCCTAATATAAATATATTAATACCAGACTTAAAGCAAAGATTTTGCTGTTTTCTAAGTATATGTCTAGCAGTTATACAAACAAATTTATCATCACTGAAATCAAATAAAAAGGAGAAATTTACTTATAATCCTTCTAGCCAAAAAAGTAACGACTTTAATTTATTACTCATTTGTAATCATAATATAGATGCAAATTTTAACAATATATCAGAAGAATTTCCCATGTTGCCACTTGGTCTTTATGATCTTCATTTTATTGCATCCATAATATTCAATCAAGTTAATATTTTATTTATTTATTTACTTACTTAAACACTCCCTAATTGTAGGAGAAATTAGATTGTTAATGATTGTCCCCATCATGGATATTGTTGAAATGCACTTCTTTGTAACTATAATTTTTTCTTTCTTTTAGCTTTGGATTCACTGTGCCTAGGTTTAAACTCAGTCACTCCCACTTACTAACAGTGATTTTTAGCAAATTATTTAACTTTACTAACTTTTAGTGTCCTCATCTGTAGAATGGAGTCATTATTCATTATTTGGCAAAGTTGGGTGGGAATTGAATTCCAAAGAAATTGCATTCATTCCACACATATTTAGTGGCATGAATTGTTTCAGATTCTACATATACTATGTTGGAGAAAACTAAATTTCCTGCTATCCTATTATATTGCTTATGTAGGGGAAATATACAATAAGATAAATATATATAGTAATGATATATACTAAGGAGAAAAATGAAGTTGTATAAAGGGAGTAGAGACTGCTGGAGGTGGGAGTAACTATTTCTGTAGCGTAGTGTCTAGAGTCTAGATAATATTTGGGCAAAGAACTGCAGAAAGGAATGGAGCAAACCATCTGACCATCTGGGTGGATAAAGTCGGGGATGAAGGAGAATATTGAAGGCAGCAAGAACAGCAAGTGAAAAGGTCCTGAGGTTGCATTTGTAGAGCAGAAAAGAGGCCAGCGAGGGACCCACCCGGTGGAGGAAGCAGTTAAGTGCATGCGCTCTGCTGCGGCGGCCTGGGGTTGGCCGGTTTGGATCCCGGGCATGCACCACCGCACCGCTTGGCAAGCCATGCTGTGGTGGAGTCCCATATAAAGTAGAGGAAGATGGGCATGGATGTTAGCCCACGGCCAGTCTTCCTCAGCCAAAAGAGGAGGGTTGGCAGATGTTAACTCAGGGCAGATCTTCCTCAAAAAAAAAAAAAAAAAAAAAGGCCAGCGAGGCAGAAGCAAAGTAAGTAAGGAGGAGCAAGAGATGTGGTCGGAGATGAATGAAGATGGGGGGTTGCCCGTGATTTAGAGCCTTGCAGGCCATTGAAAAGATTTGCTTCTTCTCGGAGTGAAATGGGAATTATTGCAGAGATTTGAGCAGAGAGGAGACGCAATTTGATTTTTAGTTTTAAAAGATTCATTTTGGCTGCTATGCTGAGAATATATTCTAGATTGGTAGCGGTGGAAGCAGAGAGATCATTCAAGAAGCTACTGTAAGAATTAAGCCAGAAATGGTAGTAGCTTAAAGTAAGGTCATACAAAGAAGTGAAGAGAAGAGGTTGTGTTCTGGATTTATTGAAAAAATAGGGCCAACAGCATTTGATGACAGATAGTTTGTAGGATATTTGAGAGAGAAAGGAGTTGAAGATGACTTCCATAGTTTTCCCCTAAGCAATTGAGTGAATGGCAGTGTCACTCCATGATATGTGGAAAGTTTGGGTGTGGAAGGAAAATCAGAAATTGGTTTTGGACACATTATATTTGAAATATATATTAGATACTCTTCTGAGGTATTCAGTAGACTGTTGGATACATGAATCTAAAATTCAGGAGGAAGGTCCTATCCTGGCTAGATTATTAAACTTGAAAGTTGTCAATGTATAGATGGTTTTCCAGTCCATAAGCCTGAATGCTCATCTAGGGATTGGTGAAGTTAGGGAGGAAAGGAATTCCAAAGGCTGCACCATGGAGCATGCCAACATTTAGAGGTTGGGCCATAGAAAGAAATCAGCAAAGGATAGAGAGAATCATTAGCCAGTGACTGAGGAGGAGAACCAGGAGAGAACTGTCTTCTGGAAGCCTAGTGAAGAAATTTTTTCAATAAGGATGGAGTGACTTATAATAAGAGCAATGCAAAATAAAACTATTTCTAATCTATTGTATGGGATGGCAACTTGGTAATATCTGTAAAAATTACAAATGCATTTATCTTTCAGCTGAGTACTCCCATATCTAGGAACTTATACTATATGTATATATACTATTTATATATATATAAAAGACTAACATGGAATTATGTATGAATAACTAATATGGAATTCTGTGTGAATAATTATGTATGAATACTGAGTATTCAATGAAACATTTTATGTAATAACAAAAGATTCATCTATAGGATGCTGGTTATGTAAACTACAGTACATTCATATGATGGAATATTATGCAGTTTTAGAAAAGAATGAGGAAGTTGTCTGTTTTGTCTGTGTAACTAGTATGAAAAGACTCCATGTTATATTATTAGTGAGAATATATATATAGTATGTTACCTTATCTATAATAAAGGGAGGAAGTAATAATATAATCCACAGTTGCTGCATATGCATAAAGAAACATTGGAAATATACACAAGAAAATATTAAAAGTGTTTAGTGTATAGCAGACAGATATGAAATGAGATGGATAAGAATAGGGTTGGGAATAGTGTTTTAAATATATGCTTAAAAAATCATTTTGATATTTAAATCACTTTTTTTTGAAAAAAGGGGGGAGGAAGAAGAGAGAGATCAACTGTTTCAAATGTGGCTAATAGGTTGCTAAAATGAGCTCTGAATTAGACCATCTGATTTGGTAAAGGAGACATTTCAATAAAGACAATATGTTCTAGAAGTTGTGTAGAAAAGGGGAGGAGAGAGATGGAATGGTAGCTAGAAGGAGATGTGAGGAAAGAATGTTACTAGGTTTGTATGATGATGAGAATAACAGATTAGAAAGGGAATTACTGACGATGCAGAGACAGAGGATCGCTGGTGTGGGTAAAAGATATAGCAGTGATGGCACATCTTTTGTGCCAGCAGTGGTGGAATTCCTTTTGAATTCCCATTTTCATGCGTAAGACTTATGTCAAGCTACACTCAACAGAAATGTTTAACACCTTCCTTCGTTCCCTTACATCTCTGTCCCTTTAAACTATTTTAAAAATAATTTTTTTGTTTTGTGACTGCAGAAGAACAAGATTAGATTAGAATTTTTAGAGCTCTAAACCAGTTGCTTTGTGTGAATATCTAATTTAATCTTCAAAACCATCTTATGAACTTCATATTATTATTCTTATTTTACAGATAAGGAAACTGATCTTTAGGTTAACTTGCCCATGGTGTTATAAAGGATAATAGCATATTCTAGATTCAAATGTCAGCTCTTTCTGAATCTAGAATGTTTATTTTTTGTTTTTCCACGTTGTAACGACTTCCGTGGGTATTCTGAAAAGTCTTTGAAGAACCAGCATGTTACTTCAAGCAATAATAAATTTTCTTCTATTTGTTCATTCAACAAATATTTATTGAGCACCTATTTTGCATTAGGCACTGATCTAGGTATGGAAATAAAGGGATGAATGAGATGGATATGACATCTGGCCTCGTGATGCCTAATGATTCAGCAGATCATTAGGATTACATGGGTTGTTACAATAGGCAAAGTGCTACCTACAAGTACACAGTTCTATACTGAGGAAATGAGCTATAATAAAAAAATGCTATGGGCTATAAATAGAATAGGATAAACTATTCTATTTTTATTCACATAAGTTACTTGGTCAAAATAATTGTAGGTAATAAATTATTATTGAATCTGTCAAGAATCACAGAATAAAATATCCTTTAATGATCTCATATATTAGGAATAAAAAAATCAATATTTCATGATACTAAATATGTAATAAAAACATAGTTTACCTTTTTCTTAGTTTAACTCAACATTCTTAAACTCAATCACAGTTTTAGAAAACTTGAAAATAAAACTCAAACATCTGTAAGTTTTTCTTTGGCTATCTCTTAAGAGTTTCATGAAAGAATTATAAATATCTTTAATCCTTAAAGCCATGTTCTTTGACCCTCTAGAAGAAACAATGTGGAAATAAATAGCAAATTTGTAAACCCAGGATGGAATTTAATTTTGACTGTATGTATAAGAATTGACATAGACAAAATAGCAAACAAAGTACAAATCACAAGACCAAAATGCAGTAGGGGAGAGACAAGACTAAAGAAGACACAAGAAAAAAAACTACATGACATAACTCCCTAAAATTTTTAAAGCAAATTGTCATCACATACAGAGAGGTTTTAGCATTCTTATATTTCTGATTCTGTACTTCGTTTCAGTCACGAGAACTAAAAAGAATAACAGTGTTTACCTTTAAAGAATTTATCCTTCTAAAGATATGATGTACAATAACCTAATTTTTTTCTTTTACATTTTAGTCAGAAACTGAAAGAGAATCTGCTTTTCTGCTCCCGTCCTGTGTTTCTTTGGTCTCTGTTAGTGATTTACTTGTTTGAATATCTAGCCCCATTCCTAGATTGGTAGTCCTGGGAAGACAGGTTCCAGTCATCTCAGTGTCACTGCCCAAAGCCTGGTCTATACTTGATGTTTAAAAAATATGTGTTTAGTAAGTCTTTTTGGGTACAGTCTGGTGGAGTGAACATCAAAAAATAAAAAGTAGGCTCCTAGGACTGCTACGTTTGAACCTGTCTCATGGAGGTTTGTGGCTACTGGTGAAAGGGGAAGAGGCAGATCATACAAATGAGCTGGGAGAAAAAGGGCAACTAGAGTCGGACAAATTTTGAAAGAACTGCGTTTTATATATATCCAGCATCCATTTCTAAAGGGCACTGCTTCAAGAGTGTTTCATTGGAGTACGGTTTTAATAAAGTCTAGAGCCATTTGCTTGTCCTCAAGATGTTCCTTGTAACTCTAAGGCTATATCTAAATTAAAGCTAATGACCAAACAGGAATTCTTTTCTCTGTTAATGTCTAGCAGGAAGAACCATTAGCAAATTTATAAATCGGAATCTGTTTATAAGTTATTGATGAGAATCATCACGTATTCCCTTAAGCAATTCCTTCTGTCTTAAAATGTAAGTATAACTGATGTGTTCAATGAGCAAGACTCGTGGGATGTAATCAAAAGCAACTTTATTTTGTCTCCCACTTTTCTAATAAAATTTATTCAGTGGGGAGAAGTTCCTCCTCTGACCCTGGACAAAAACCCTTGCAGTCCAACGATTTTCTCTTCCCTCTTAGGTAATAAAAAGCGCTGCAGCCACTTTAAGTCGCAAACACAGTCTAGATTGAATAATTAGAAATGCCTAGGGCCCCATGTGATAATCAAAGCTTCCCTTTTCGTTCACGGTTAAAGGTACTCCTTGTCCTCTCCAGGGGCTGGTTGCAGACCAGCGCTTTGACTTCTCCTCTCTTTCCTACCTTCTCCTCCCTTGCTAGTTGTTGTATTTAATGCTGCCAGAGTCAAAGTTCTGGCAAGGAGGGTAGGAAAGAGGCCAAGAAGGTGTTATTTGGCTGACACTGCTGAAAGGTGGCTTAAATCTGGTTCTTCCTCTCATGGGCTCTTTGTTAGGTTCTTTAGAGAACCCCATTGGGAGTCTCTCACCACACTTCCTGAGGTGTGGGTAATTGAGGATTTAGATAATACATTCTCCTCTGCCTGGCTGGTCCCCCATCAGTCCCTCATGAGTCCACTCCAGTTGGGGTTACCTTGCCCCTCCAGACAGTCCTCTCCAGCGACGTTTTCTCAGGCTCTAAGCAGGCTCTTGGCCACAGTTAGAAATCCTTGTCCTCATCAACAGTAGAATGGAATCACACTGTGTAGGCCGTGTTGATCTCTTTCACTGATTGCCACCTCAGACTGATAGCAGAGCCTGTCTCCTTTAGATTCCTCAGGCATGTGTCAGATAACCATCCACTGTGCCTCTCAAACTCCAGGTGACACATATCAGAGCATACATTTTAGCCCCTTTCTTCAAGCTTGAGCTGAGGAGAATACATCTCCTCCCTCACCTGCTCACAGCACACTGATGGCTATCTCCAAAGAATGACGCTCCTCGTAAATCCTCTTTCAGTCTTCAAACATTTGACCATTTTACGTCCTTCATGGCGGTGATGGTTTTCAAGAGTTCTGTAGCCACTTTTCAATCATTTCTTTTTAAATTCTGCACATGTCCTGGCAGTTCTTTTGGAATGCATCCTTTATGGTATCTTGATGTCTAAGGTGAAACTTCCAAATTAAAGTCCTCTACTTAATTAAATATCATAAAACAGTAATAAGTAGAAATTTGAATGTCTTTTCCTACACTAATAGGCATTATTGATTCTTGTATGTGAATTTAGGGTTAATGATCTCTAGAGAGGCCTCTAAGTAACAAATGAATTAATTATTCTTTATGCCCTTGATGGAGATCTTGTCTTGATACACTCACAGGCCTAATGAGGGCAGAGGTGAACAAGTGAATCTTATTAATTGTTCTTAAAAAATTCTATAGCTGTTAAATGGATTGGATTCCAAAATATATCATATGTGTTATTTGGACTGGGAAGATGTTTTCTTATAGAAACTACATGGTAGGTATTTCACAATGAGTATCTGATGAATGAATTAGACAATGATCAGCTATCTAGGCTAGCCCTAGAGAAACTGATTCTGTCTCTAGAAGTACTAGCCTGTAATGTGAATGCTAAGAACAGAGGGACATATGGTATTGGGAGGAGAAGACGGGGAGTCTTTTTTCTCTTTCTTTCTTAGACTAAGTTGGACAAAGTGTTTAAATAACCAGTTTGTCTTTGGTATCCTTTTTTTTTGTGCCTTTTTCCCATCTCCTTGTGCTCAGACACCTGTTCACCCTGTATTCTAATATTTCTCTAAGTCCCAAGCCCAGCCTTCCTTTCACAGTTTTCTGTATTCCTAATTCACCTCCCCTTTTCATAATCACAGTTCATATCAGTACCATTCGTTGATCTAAGCTGGAGAAAGCAGAAGGTATTCTGATTGAATTAATTCACACCAATGTTTAAATGGCTGAAAACGAGTTTATTCCTGCCAAGGATCCAATATTTGCATCTTTAAAAAAGAGGGTTATTATTCCAAATTAGTTTAATCTGTGAAGGAAGAAGAGCACCTTGCATAGGGCCTGGCATATGTTAAGCTTTCAATATTGTTTATTGAATGAATGAATGAATGTTAGGCTTTAAGGCACTGTAAAAAATGAAGTGAACATTTTGTGCAGTTTAGGGAAGATATTTTTAGATGAGGGTGGCATCTTTTTAGACGTATCAGTTTTACTCTCAGCGTCAGCTCCTTGGACTGTTTTGCTTTTCAAAGTTCTGAAGATGAAACCCATAGAGTATTTAAGAGTCTAAACATTTTCACAACTCACACCTAGAAGTAGAAAAAAAGGCAGTGGGAGATTGGGGAGTTGGGATTGGGTCAGGAAATGTAATGGCTAATGCACTTGTTAGTCCAGATTTGTAAATTGAGGGACTCTGAACTGATATACAATATGGTAGAGTGTAAAAGTTGGATTTTATCTCAGGTTTATTTAGATTTTTGGTCTGAATTACTTGGATCCTTCTGTCAAGTCCATATAATCTGAGCTCCTTATTTCTTTGACTATTTTGCTATTTTGCTTCTCTAGATAAACCAAACCATGCCAAAGGCTGGGCCCAATAAGGGAAAGGAAAAAAAAAAAAGGAATTTGCGTTGTGTCTACCAGCAGTTACGGTCAATATCTGAAGAGGAGGCTGATGAACTTTCTTGAGCTACACGCTAGGTTGTCAGTCAGGGCTGGTGCTTTTGAACTGCTTTTTCTAGCCCAGGCAGTGGGTAATTTGGTCTGGAAAACAATGAGAAAGGCAATATTGAATAATGCATACTAATAAAGTACTTGAAATTATTATATATTCAATGCTAGGTAAAGCAACCTTTTGCTACCATAAGGAACAAGTGGGTATAGCTTAACTGGAGCCTTTTCCAAATAAAACTAATGTGAAACATCAGGAGGAAAAATGGCCTGACAAACTCAATATGTTTCACACTAGCAAAATAAGGCTACAGGGGTTAAACAAAAAGCAGGGGAGGGGAGAAAAAAATTACCAATATGCACATAATCAGAGACTAATTGGACTTCCCAAAGGAATAAAGTTGGGAACCCACTGGTTGTTTAAGAGCAAGGATTTCTGAGCCCTTACAAGTGCACATTGAAGAAAATCAAAATCCTCCACGCATTGAAAGAGGTCATGGTGCCTTTTAATGCAACTGCAGGAATACTGCTAAAAGCACCGTACAGATAGTAATCTTCAAGCCTCAGATAGGAGCCAGAGTCTGCTTTGCAATGCTGCCTGCAGAAAGAAAGATCTCATTTGTGAAAATAACCACTCTGTTTTCATATTGCCAGACATCTGCTCTTGGCTAAGAACAACATGAAAGGCAATTTGTTTTCTGGTAGGGTTCTGTCCTTCTGCAAAGGAAGATCTTCTGTTGAAATAATTGACCATCTCAACAGAATGGCCTACATTCATATCTGCAAATTGATCTAATTAGGGCCTCCTCCTTGGGTTAAAATTGCCACGTAACTCTTGTGGATGCCTAATGTCATTCTTGTCCTTTCACTTTACGTCAGGATCAGCATCTACAAACATAAGGTGTGAGGTATTTGGGGATACAAAATTACAACGTGATAGATGAAAGTAAGGCAATTCACATTCAGTGGGCACCTGTGGTTTGCAGTTGTCAGGCAGGGCACTCTCCTATATGTGCTTTTGCAACAGTTTTTTAAAGATGAGGAGCCTGAGCACAGAGAGGTTAAATAACTTGTCTGATGTTTCCTAACTCGTGAAGTGGAAAATTTTGGATTTAAACCTAGAGCTGTCAAACCCTAAAACCCAGGATCCTCCTTTTGGATTATACTGGCTCCCTTAAGGGATTTCCAGGCTGCAAGAAAGGCAAGATTTATTAACAAAAGGTACCTTAAAATACTAAGCACCTATGTTGGGGCAGGAGGGCCAGGGATAGAGCAGTGTTCTAGACATTTCATCAGATGGATCCTCCCTTGAGCGCATCTGCTGAGCACACTCTGTGTTTCAATGTTTTCCGCTCATTGACACTGCAATTTCTTTCAGGCCAAGACTTTTAACCTTAATCTGTTTCCCCAGATAGTGCCTAGCAAAGTATTGGTAACAAAGGGAAGGGTTGTGTTAACACGTGCTGTCCTATTTTGAATAGAGCAAAGAGGTCCAAATAGTTCTCTGCTTTGTGACAAAGGTGAGCTACTTACTATATTTCACAGGCGTTGCATTTGGTGTTTTAAAATTTACAAGAATGTCGTGATGTCTTTGTGACTATGAATTGTAGATGTGTTGACAAATCGGATATTTATCTAAGAAGTCCCCTTCTATATTTAAGTAACAAAGGGCCAGAAAGCTGTTTTCTCTGAAATTATTTTACATGGTCTGGTCAATGTCGAAATGCTATAGTTGCCTAATAAATAGCAGGTCATATTAATCAGTCTCCCATGGGCCCATTGTGATTTGCACCCCCACCCATCAACAACCTGAGTGATGTTGACACTCTGGCTCTGAAAAAGATAAATACAATTAAGATTGGGCTATGAAATAAGTCTAGGTATTAATTTGGGGACGTTAATCAGATTTGGTATTCTCAGTATTATGTTTTTCTTTTTAAAAATCTGTAGAATTTTATGAAAAGTGAGAAAAATTGAAACTCACAAATAAAGATGAGGGGGATCTTAAGTGGCCTGTTTACTGATATTAACTGTGGAATTTAATGCAGAAAAAACGAGCTGGTGCAAAATCAGCGTTGTGTCCAGTTTCCTTCCTCTTTGACAAACATCAAACATTTGACATATTAGAAATGGCTTAGAACCAAGTCAAAATTTAAACGGAGCTACCAAACCTATTTGCATAAACTTGACTTGGATGGGCTAGAGAAGGAGCACTGGACTGCAGGGCAGGAAACAGCCTCCAGTCCTGGCTCAGTCACGGACTGTGTGATCTCCAGGAGGCCGCTTAGCCTTTTGTTGTTTCAATGAGCTCATGGGGAAAATGGGGAAAATACTACCTCCCTCTGCTTATGTGGGGATGCTATGAATATCAAACAAGATAACTCATGTGTACTAGCAGTGAGAAGCATATCTGAGCATTATAAAATGTGTATTATTATTATTATTATCCAGAGATAAAGCTGTTAAAATGAAGATCTAATTTGATGTATCTAAAAGAGCTAAGCAATAAAATACCTTCTCCGTCAGATCAAGGCAATGTCTTTTATTGATGACAGCAAAATATACAGGCATAAATTGGCTTTACTACCAACTGTTCCCTGCTGTTTCCCAAGGAACATTCCCTTTCACCCCCCAACAAAAATTAAGCTGTAGAAATCTGTTATTGTGACATTTAACCATCAGCCACTTACTCTACCCTTTCACTACTTTCCTTTTTATTGTCCCTGGTGGTAAATTCACTGGAGATGGAAGCACTGGTAACATGCAGGTTGGGCCTTTGGATTTCCAGCAGCAATAATTGCTTAATTGCATGAACATCAGTGGTTGGTGCTCAAAAGGACTCCACTAACTGAGATTTACAGGTTGCCCCCTTTGATATTCCATTAAGAATATTGTAGAGGGAAAGTGGGCTTTGAAATGTTGTTAGGAAATCTGTGAGTTAGGTTTCTAGAGCTCTACCACATACAGCTCTAGGCTCAACAAGGCAGCTAGGTGCAGGGAAATGAGCGGGGGCTCTGACAATGAAGACCAGTGTTCAAACTTTAGCTCTGTCACTTACTCGTTGAAGTGACCTTGATTTTAAGCATCTACTGAATTATTCAAGGCCTCAATTTCCTCATCTGTGTAGAAAGCATGATGGTGCATTCATTTATTTAACTACTGTGTATTGAGCACTTGCTATGTGACAGATATGTGCTGGGTTCTGAGGGGCTAGTGATGATGAAGACATGCCTATGTGGAGCTTACATATAGTAAAGGAGACAGAAAAGGAAAAGATAAACAAGATAACAAGCCCCTCCTCCCAAAGTTTAGTGAGGAATCAAAGTGGAAGGGCTATAGATTGTAAGAAGTATTATGTAATTATGAGATTAAAATAATAAAATGAGGATAAGCAGAAAAGAGAGTTGAAGGAATATGTTTAGAGGACTGTAACTGATGACAATGATAGCTACGCGTGCATTCAATAATGATAATAATAACTATCATTGTTGAATGATTACTATGTGCTACATACTGTGAAAGTAATTTACATGTTACGTGCATTTTATCCACTTTACACACCAATGAGGTAATTATTATTCCTTCTTTTTTACAGAGGAGAAAATGGAAGCTGCAAGAGGTTAAGTGACTTTCTCAACTCTCACAGCTAGTGAGTGATGGAGTTAGAAATCTGATCCCAGGTTTTTTATAATGCTCAACAGTCATACTCTTAACCACTATGCTATATCACTATAACAACAAAAAATTCTAAATTTTATGGAAATGTTACCTAAATATCTGTTCCCTTCCCTGTTCACCCCTACTACATATATAAAGAAGCTTCTACAATTCAGGAATTGTGACCCATGGAGACATTCATACTGCAGTTTAAATGTCTGTTTTTCTTTTGGGGTTTCTACCTTCCACAGCAGAAAGTTATTAACTAATATATTTCCTTGACAAATAAAATAAAGCAAGTGTGTTGTTCTACCTGGAAATCTTTAAATTATCTCTTTAGACTTTCAGCACACAATTTACAAGTGACAGGCAACATATTTCATTATCTTTATGTTTGAAATAACTTTCAGAGAGTGGAGAGGGGTGTTTGACATTATTGTAATCAATTCTGTCAGAAATATTATTGAATTTACTTGATTTTGTGAACACAATCATTTTTCATTGTTATTCTGAATTTTCTCAGATGTTTTACAGGAGGCGAACATAAATAGTAAAATATGCTTCAGTAAGACATCTGTTGAAAAAATAATGAGGAGGTGCTCTTCTGAGTAGAGGCTCTGTGTAAGCTGTGATGGACTGTTTTTATAGCAAAAAGGCAAATTCCTAAGTGTCTTCTGGCTAATACAAGCTCTACTCTTCTCAGTCAGAAGAGCAACATGGCCTCCCATAGCCTGAACAGCAGTTGGATTTGGTTGGGTACAGGAGGAAAGCACAGTCTAGAGAGGCACTGCAAAGATTTAACCAACCAGCCTGTGAGGAGACCCAAACTCTGAAGAGTTTATGAATCAGTCTATATTGGCACTAATCCAAACAGACTTGCCCAAATTAGGTGTTTTATTGGGCTGAAAACCTTTGTGTGAAAGTTCTCTTTTCTGCCTGGTTACTATTTATATATTAGGTCTTTCTCATTGAGAGTTAAAGTAGAAGAAGGCATAGGGCAGCCATCCACGTGGCTGCAGCCCTGAGTGACCCATGTTCAACAATCTTGGAATATTATGAGGAAAACTCTACCTGTGTTTTCTTTTATGTAGATGAGGGGACCTGGGAACAATTTAAGACTGGAGCAGAAATATGTATTTTACGTGAAAAACCTAAAGTTTAAAAATTATTATCGTTATGTCTTTACGATACATTGACTCTTAACTGCTTATAACTCTTGTTGTCTTATTTGGTTTCCTAAGTAAGAGATTCCTTGGTCTTCTATGTAGTATCTGAGAGAGTATTTGGCAGAGGCCTTTGACATAAATCAGAGAAGGCATTATTGTCCTCATTTTAAATATGAGGCATCCAGATATCTGAGAACCTAATGAAATTATCTAATGACTTTTAGCTATTAAATGGCAAAGCAAAGAGTGCTTAGTGTCTAGATACTTTTCCTGCAATACCCAAATCTTGCATTTGGAGATATTTTTCCCACAGATCTATAGTTGAGATGAGAGCCTTGGTTTTGCTTGTTCTAACTGTTCTACCCCCGTGAGCTCATTTCTGAGTCCTTTGGTTTGTATACTATGTGTGACTTGTGTGTGTCTGATGTGATGGTGTATTTGTTTAATTTTGGGAAATATCCTCCAGAGTCTTTAGGGGAGATCTTAAATGAAATTTTTCTTCACTAAACATGAAAAAAAATGTGCGTTGTTTATTTCTATCCTTCAACTAATTTTGATTTTTTTGTTATTAAAATATTTTGATATTGTCAAGCATATTTTTTGAGGATATGAGAGTAGGGCAGTAAAAAATAGGGCAATGTCTTTCCTATTTTTGTATTCCAAAGGCCTAACAAAGCAGCAATAAAAGATTGTTGAATGTTTAAAAGTTTGAATCATAGAATTCTTCTGAAGAAGAGCAGTTTGATTCCTTTCAAATATACCTAGCTACCCAAATTTAGCTAACTTAAGTTAAAATTACCTGGGAAAGTTCCTAAAAAGATCTGTTTTGATGAATAGCTGAGCATCCTTTAGAGTTAGCATATCAGGTATCAGGATGTAAATAAGTACTTCCAAACCACTTGAAAAGCATTTGTTCTATAACTTGGACTCTAACATTAGCCACAAAATCATTAAGTACAGAATTTTATACAGCTCCATGTTAGGAACGTTGTGAGAGTGAAGCAGGCAGATCCTGCCCTCAAGGGGTTGGTAAGCTGACTGGGGAAGGTAAAATTTAAATACTCAAACTTCATGGAGAACATGCTAGTAAAGAGGAATAGTGTCCAGTGCCAAATAAGCATTCAGGCAATGAATGTTTAAAACAAAAGCAACGTAAGAATGCAGGACAAGAATAATGAGAAGGTAGAGTAGGGAAGGCTTCCCAGAAGAGGTGGAATTTGAGCTAGAGCTTTAAAGAGTTGGGTTAGCAAAGACAAGGGAGGTTAGACCTACACTGCACAGAGAGCTAGAAGAAAAGGACCAAATGTGCACAAGCATGAGGTCTTCCAGGGGGTAACAAGGACCAATCGGGGCCAATGTGATGGAAAAATGATTTGCACAGTAAAAGGAATTCAGCCTTGGTTTTGCTGCCTGATCTTCCAAAAATTTGCATCCAAATTGATGAAGTTATAATGTATGTGGTCTCTAGCCTGTTGTAAATTTCCATCTCTGTGTTTATCAGGCATCTTTCTCTCATGAGCTCCCTTGGAAATCAAGGAAAATAATACACTGTGCAGAGGAGAGAGAATCTGGTCCCTTGTGCATCGCTGTTGTGGTGCAGCACGGTCTGATGACCAGGGGGCGCAGGATCCTATTTCTAGGATTAGTCAGAAAGGATTGAGCACATGTCTGTAGACTTTTGCCTCAATATTACATTTTAGATGGTTCAGTCGGAGCTGTTACATTTGGCAGCATTCCTTGTTAGCATTTGATAAACAATTATTGCCAAATGTTAGCAAGGAAACCTGCCAAATGTTACAGCTCAGATTTAACTGCTGAAAAAAATGCAATTCGAAAAAGCCTTTTGCTACAGAGCCATCGCCTGGTGTGCCAGTTCCAAAGCTGCAGGGGACTCTGGTTGGGACAAATTGTGAGTCTAAAGGTATAGGGCCTTTTGCCAGCAGTCTTGGGTTCCCCTCTGAAGTTATGAATTAGTTGACACCTGTTGGTTTTCAAAGCAATAGGTTTGCGGCAAATTATTTCTGGTGAACATTCTGCACCAGGGCTTCTAGTTACGCTTTCACATTTGACACATCCTCCTTCGTGACACTTTATGCCGATAGGTAAATTGATAGATCATCAGATCATATAGTCTCTTCTTGCTTCTGTGTTGGTGGGGTGTCCAATTTCTTTTAGGGTTCAATGTTCTTTAATAGCTACTATGGGATTATTCCTACTTTCCGTTTCCCCCAGGAAACATTTCTTCCTCTTTCCATTCTTATTTTCCGTCCTTGGTTTATTAAGAAAAAAAAAATCACTCTAAAATTGTCCCACCCCCCTTTTTTTGGATAGTTACCATCCTGGTAAATCAAGAGAATATTGTCAACAAGGTGAACGTGGATTTTAGTTGTTGGATACTGTGTCAGCGAATCTGAGTAGGAATAAGAGAAAATGGCTAGCTGGCTAATAGCGTATTTAGACATCTTTTCAGCCCATTGAACAGCTTTCTCAGTGGGAATTGATTAAGATTAACTTCAAACTTGAGAGTCTTTATCTTTATTTAACAGAGCTTTGTTTTTGTCCTTACCCTGTGCAATTTTGCCAGAGGCTTGTGTTAGGATAAGCAATTTTATTGAATCTGTGGGTAGTTTGAAGCTGAGGGGATAACTAAAATGTTGGGACATATTCAAGGTACATAAAGATAAAAAGGTTAAAATTGGGGGTAAAAGACCGACAAATTTACTTAATAGAAATTGATAGAAAAAGTTGCCTTTGTGTTCAAAAATCCGTGGCACAAGTATAAGTCACATTTGTATTTTCTCTCCAGGATCTAATCCTCCTTCCAAGGTTGAGGTAGTTTTCCTCCAACCAGAAGTTCAAAATGCCAAATACATGCCTTCCTGTGGCAATGTTCCCAACAGATTGAAAGTTGGTATATGACCTTGTCTTGGCCAATCAGACACGCTAATCTAGGACTTTGAATCTGAAATTAGTGACTTGGAAAGGAAAGATAGTGAAGAATTCATCCTGCAGGAGGTGGTGGTATCTGGGACAAGGAACATCAGTGGTTTCAGTAGGCAGTGACGGGATATGCTTCTTGTAATGTATAATAATGTTAATTACCATGTTGAGTTTATCTGCTAATTATTTATTGAACCTTTTCAACTTCCCCATCACAATATTTTCTATGTCATATCTTTATAATCTCCTCCCTGAACTAGTACAGAGGCCTCTTAACTGTCACCTTATATCCTCAGATCTGTTCTTTACCTAACCTCTAACCTATTGAGTCATCTACATATAATGAAAAAAAATCACCAGAAATTCTCTCTTCAGAGGAGAGAGAAGATACAGTAGGAAAGTGTTAATTAGTGTTATAAGATCCATAATGACATGGGAGGGGATTACCAGCATAATCTAAAGTAAAAACTTTGGTCAAAATGCAAAAAGATAAGCATGAGGGTGCATGTAAATAATTTTGAAAGTTGAGGAAAGAGAATGAGGGCTACTGCATGCCGTCACATTCACCTATGAAGTACCAGGCAGGATCATCTGCCATGTTGACTTGGGTCTTGAAGAAATAGAAGGTTTAGAATACCCACTGAGGGAAATATTGGCTGGCCGAAGAAAATTAAATAATTATTGTGATGAGGGCTCAGCTAAGATTGACAACCATGAAAAGTGTTGTAGCTTCTGATATAGTTGTGAAAAGAATATTCTTTCTTTGATAGTCAGAGTATAGGAGTATAGAAAGTAAAATTTAGGATTAAGTTAGGTTTGGGAATTTATCAGATGGGTGTGGTTGAAGGGCAATTTCACCAAAAAGTTGAATATGGGGATGAGTAAGAATTCTAGTTCTGAAAATGAAGAATAGCTTGGGTAAGAAAGGAAGAAAGTCACAATATATTGGACAAAAATTGCAGGAAAGAGTAAAGAAACTTTGAGATTGAAGAAGCAATTGTGGTCAGACACTAATATATGGATTCTTATTCCTTCAAGGTTGGAGTCATGGTAGAAGATGGCAAAATTGAAAGGAGTTGGTTATTAAAATGGAATGAAGGTAAAAGTCACTGGAGTAGAGTTTTATCTAAAACTCTGAGTGAAAGTCTGTATTCTGTTCTGAGGCCTAATAAAATGTTTCGTTAAGGGAAGGAGGAGTGGGTAGGTTTCACTGGCTACTGTTACTGACCCAACACCTTAAGAGAGAGAGCCACATGCACAGTGGTTTTTCACTGAGAAGCTTGCTTCCTAAGAACACAAGTAAATTGGCAACAAAACTAACGCAGGGAAATAATAGAAACTTTAGAATTAGTAGTAACCTTAAAGTTTGTATAACCTAAATTCCTATCCAGTTAATTCAATTTAAAACCTACCTCATCAGCTTGAATACTGCAAGTGGCAGAGAACTCACTTCCCTTACACGACAGTCCATTCTATTGTGGAGTTAATCCAATCATTAGTAATTTCTTCCTTGAACCGTGTAAACATATAGGCAAAAAGTTTGCATACTCATACTTTCAAAAGACAGCTCTTCAATTGTGTGGAGACATTTTGTGTCCCCTACACTTCCTTTCGGGATGAAGCAAGCCCATTTCCTTTATTTGACCCTCATAAGACATGGTGTCAAGGCGTTTTGGTATCCAGATTGTGAATGCTTAGGGATTGAGTTATAGTCTGGCATTTCTTGATCTACACCACCCTTCATCTCCATTCTCGTCTTGGAGTACCCACGTTTCCTTTACCCTGTGCTCTAGATCCATCTGTCATCTCGGTCTTCTCTGAAGGCCATTCACTTCGCCTGGAATGACCACTTTTTCCTTTTTCTCTTGGTGAAATCTTGTTCATCACTCAATACCCAGCTCAAATGTTTACCATTCTTGTTCCTCAAGGTGCTTTGGCTGTACCTCCTTTGTGCTTCCAGCACTGCCTTTACACCTGTAGCACTTACATTTATCTTTCCCACTAGAGTAAACTTCTAAAGGTCGGTGGTCTTATTCATCTTTGTGTTCCCACTGTCTAGTGTAATTCTTCATGTAGAATCCAATAAATATTTTTTAAGTGCATATTTATTTTTTTTAAGTATGATGCCCCAAATTGGGCACAATACTCCGGCTGCAGAGTAGGTGGAAATGTCACATTACTTGATCTAAACACTAACAGTGTCTGCTGCGGTGCTTATTTATTTGTTCGCTTGTTTTCTTGTTTGTGTGGCAGTCCCAGTTTACTCATATTGTGCTCATACACAACTGCATGCCTTGCTCTTTTTCACTAGACTTGACTGTTAAGCCAGATCTCCTCTATTCTCAGTTCCTAGCAACAGAAACTGACTCTGGCTAATTTAGTCAGAAAATAAAAGTAGTTGTTGAAAGGTGTTGTGTAGCTCACAGATGCAACTGGAAATCTGGAATTTAGAAAACAGACAGGAACAGGGAGAGGCCAGGCAACCAGAAGCACAGCCAAAACCCTGGGGAACGTCGACGTTTAATGGCAGATGGAAGAAAAGAGCCCAGGAAGGAAAACTGAGAAGGTGCCATCAGAGGGGCATGAACAGAACCACAGCAGTTTTCAGCCATAGGCACTAGGAGAGTGGAGACGAGAATTCTAAGAGGAGGCAGGAGAGATTTAATAAGACAGTGATTGTAAAATGCCCATTGCGTTTGGCAATTTGGCAGTCATTGGTGAGCTTGGTAAGAGTGTTTTCAGTAAAATAGTGAAGATAGAAGGTAACTTCCAGTGAGAAGCTAAGAGAGTCGGCAGGGTGGGCTAAACTTTTGAGTATTTTGGGTGAAAACCGGTGAAGACAAGAGTGTGTGACACCAAGGGAGAGCTTTTATTAGATGAGAATCTTGCGCATTTTTAAGAGCTGTGGGAAAATGCTGGGAAAGAGGTTGGAGTAGAGAAGGGAGAAGGGATAATTGGTTTAAATGTGTTTCTGAGAAGACAGGAGAGGCTTGAAGCAGAAGTCAGAACCGTCGTCATGACAGTAAGAGGGATACCTCATCCTCTGAGGCGGAAGGAAGGGGTAAGGGTGTGTGAACCCGGCAATGAGTTTGTGTGAGGAATGGAAAGTTGACGGAAAACATCTTTGATGGTCACGATTTTCTCAATGAAGTAGAAGAGATAGTGATCTACTGAAAATGGAGTGGGACTCTTGAGGAGTTCCTTTTTTCAATGTGTTGTTGTTGTTGGCTCTTCTTCCACTAGCCCCTCTTTAATCTGTGGTGTTTAGTGGAGTTCACACTCTCTAAATAACCTAACCCAGTGCTGCTTGCAGTAGCCTTTGTTATAGCACATATCACATCCTACTGTGATTGTTTATAGAAGCATCCACCTCCACCAATAGACAGGTAACTTAAAGAAAATACTCATGTCTTATTTCCATCTATTGATGGTCCTTAATCAGTGTTTTCTGAGTGAACAAAGAGTTTTTGAAATTTAATCTTCTTACCCTGGTTTACATGAGGGGTTTTATAATTGACACATTTAGAGCACAAGGCAAAGTAGAGATGGAAAAATCAAGCGCACTGTATAATACATCACTGTGGAGTTTTTACATGAACTCAGTATTATGTCCCTTTAGTTCTCAGTATTTCATCAACAGGTCTCCATGCTCTGGTGTGGACTTCTTGTACTGCATATGCTGATGTGTCCATCCAGTAATGTGGGTAATTGAAAGTGGGATGAAATCTATTGTGAAAAAGACCTAGTGCTTACTTCTTATTTCTGTGATCAGCAACTAGGCCTATGTGAATCTGCCCAGAGAAGTGAGACAAGAGGCCCAACACCCCCACACCTCCTCAACTTGGTGGAGGAGGGCTCAGTTCTCTAAATGGCCAGTCTCTTCCTGTGAGTCACTGAAGCAGCAGAGGGCGGAACACGGCTCTTGCTTTTGCTCAAGGAGAGGTGCTGACCCCTAGCTCCCTGCTTTACCATTTCCATGCTCATTTCTCAGAGGTATGTGCGGTCGGCAGGCCTGTGCGGGCTGTCCGCTGTGACTCAGCGGTCCTGGGATGGAACTGGATGTAATTTATGGGCGCACAGATCTGGAGAGGAGAGATGCTAGCTTGGCTGTGTAGCTGTGTCAGGCACTTAGTGTGCCCTGTGGGGATAGAAAGGGGGCTATAGAACAGAAGGTTTTCTGTATCCTTAGAGCACTTATTTTAGGTCCTCACGAAAAGGAACTTCACATCTGCTTAGAAAGGAGTGGAAGAATACTGGGAGTAGCAGCCTACTCTCTTCATTGACTCTGATACCTGGGTTTTGTATTTGCTTTCCTGCTTCATCTTCTACCTTAATTTGGAAGGCCATAGGACTGCATCTCTAAAGGCAGTGTCACTATTCAGTGGGTATGCTCCAGGAGGGCTGCCTCCAGGTGGGCTCCTGTTCTGATTTCTCAATGCCTGTACAGTACCTGGATGCTGTATATTAAAAATAGCAGTCCTGGACCAAAATAATCTGTAGGAGAAGGATGCTTCACCTCATTCCCCTTAAAATATTAACAGTGGTTATCATTTGAAGAGCAACTATTATGTGCCAGGCTATGTACTAGGCATTTTATACACATTTGATTTTTGCAATAACGCTGAGAAATGGGTATTATTATCCATATTTAGCAATACATACTGATCAGAATGTTTCCATGAAGTGCTTAAAGTCACAATATTAGTAAATAACAGTGATTCAAATCAGGTTTGTCGGATTCTAAAGTCCACTCCTTTTCCACTTACCGAGCCCCATGAATAGCTCTGGAGAAGAAAAGTAGCACTAATCGGCTCTAGGGATCCTGAAGGTTATGTAGATGGATGAAAAGGGGCTGTTTTCTTTATAACTCTCTCTGTCTCCAACCTTTGCTTTGGTGAATATTTGGGGCAGGGCGGAGACAAAGGGAGAATCATAGGCTGATACACACACGAATTTCTCAGGGCCTCATTGAGCAAGCTGGGGAGGGGCTCTCTCGCATTTACTTTCTGCTTATTCTCCAGTCCAATTTTGGGGACCCCTAAAATTTTGACCAAGGATAGTTCTAAAGTCTCTAGGCCTTTGGAATTATTCTACCAAAAGTTTAAAGTCATACAATGTGAGTATGGGAAAGGAATAAGAGAGTCAGTAAAAAAGGCTAAAGTGGAAAAGGAACAAAAGGCGTTTCACCTCAGCCAATTTTTTTTTTTTTCTTTATGGAATTGTCCATTAGCTGCCAAGTATCTTCTGAATGTAACAGCTTTGTTCTTCTTGAATATATGCAGAGAAATTTAGGAAGCCTTTTCTGATTACACTGAATGAGTTGCTTATAAAAATGCTGATGCAGTGAAGGGTCTGGGGTTTTATTTAAGTTAATACACTTAAAAGCTGATGAGGAGCAAGAGATCTGGTTTTTATTCTAAAACCACATGCATTGTGGCTATTGTGACTGTCACTCCCATTAATTAGGGTGTCAGGCACGTGACTAAGACACTGGGGCAGTAAAGCCATGGTGAGGAGCCAGACGGCTTGGGTTCAATTCCCACATCTACCTCTCACTAGTTAGGGGATCTTGGGTGAGTTCCTGGAACTCCCTGTAGCTTGGTTTCATCATCTGCAAAAGTTCATAAAATAATATTGTGAGTGAGTTGACATATACAGCGTACGTATAACAGCGCTTGACATATAAGTAGCCTTAGGTAAAGACTATTATTTTTATTACACAAAATGGAATGGCACTCTGTAGAAATATACCTTGCTTAACAAAAATGAAATTCAAACACAGGAGAGTTCTAGAAGGAGAATCTCCCGATGGGAAGGAGTTGTGTGGTCCATGGATCTAACATTTTACTTTGGGATTCACCTTCCCATAGGGGTTTCTCCCTGACTGAATAGCAACATCATCCCAATGACCTCAGGGAACACTGCTTTCTTGGTAATACTATTCCAAAACCTGTGAGTGGGGGTGGGTGAGGATGCTGTTACCTTATGACACAAGCTGAGATGAAGCTGCCCTCACAACTAGATCTTACTAGAGGCTGTTGGCAAAAAGAGGTAAGTTAGCACATATTATCTATTTCTGTGCTGTCCAATATGGTAGCCACTAGCCACATGTAGCTATTGAGCATTTGAATGTGGTTAGTCTGAATTAAGATGTGATGTACGTATAAGACACACTGAATTTCAAAGACAAAGTATAAAAAGAATGTAAAATATCTGAGTAATATTTTTATATTAATTACATGTGGACATGATACTATTTTGGATTTATTGGGCTAAATAAAATGTATTATTGAAATTAGTTTAATCTGTTTCCTTTTTTCTACCTGTGGCTACTAAAAAATTTAAAATTACACATGTGGCTCACATTTATGACTCACATTGCATTTCTATTGGACAGCACCAATATAGACAACCTGGTTTAGAAAAGAATAGCTTGCTCTCCAGGTTTGCTGGCATCTTTCTTTTTCTGTGACTTCTTACCTTCTAAGCTCGTCATGTCCTTCCATGTGATGGCCAGCAGAAAACCCACTGCCCAGACTGCTATTACTTGACAGCTAGTTGCCTCAAAGTCAAGACCAAGAGAGTGTCAGAATTTTCTCTCTGTCCTATAGGAGAGGAGCACCAACAACACACTTAGCACTAAGATTAGGTCCTGTTCATTGTCCACAGGATTGCGTCCTTACTCTTGGAATCCTCACTAAAATCTCCACATTGTAATACAGCAGAAATAACTCTGATTTTGTGGAACAAAAAAAGATCATAAAAGGCACTCCTATGATAATCATCTTTCCATCTGTACTGTTTATATGAATTGTATGCGCTAGCATGCCAGGCACACACAAATTGCTTTATACAGCTTATACTCTATGATATTAATGAAAATATTGTGAAGCAGATAATGTTTACATATCAGGAAACTGAGATTTGAAACTATTAAATAATATGCCTCAAGCCATGTAACTAGTGTTTGGTGAAGGTGGTTTAAATGAAAGTATATGTACCTTATAGCCCATTCTGTGTTGGGTGAAGCACTGTGTATCTCTTAGTCTCTCTGAAAAGTTCAGAAATTTCAGCACAGATGTTGGGCTTCACCATCTGGATTTTGCTCCTCTACCCAAAATCTTCATCCCCTTTATCCAAGTCAGAGTACCCATTCTTTCCTCTCAGATACCTCTAGAAATATGCCATGAGGGATTGTTTGTTTTCCAATTTGTGAGACTAGGGAATAGCTTCTCCAAAGAACCAAGAATTCTGGGAACTGGGAACAAGGTAAAATATAATGTCATAATGATATGAATTTTCCTTCCATTTGAGCATGAAGGGAAAGCTTACAAGTAGGGATACGAAAGTGTTTGGCAGCCTTCTCCTGGTGTAAATACTCACTCTGGAAAAGTGGAGGAAATGCTATTCCCATGGGTTGTTTGTGGACATGGTTGTGTGCAATGGCTCCAGATCCAGCCTGACCTGACTCTGATGCTTATAGGCATTGGGACCCCGGTCAGGCTACTTGACTGCCACAAGTTGTAGGTTCTACTTCTGGCAAATGGCATTAATAATAGTGCCTATTCATAGGGCTGTAGGATTAAGTCAGATGAGGCATACAGAGCACTCAGCCCAGTGTGGGGCATAGTATGTATTTAATAAATAGTAGCTTTTATTTCTGTGATTCTCCTTGCGTTCATACAGGCTGTGACCACACTAAAAGAAAACTTTGCTGTTATTTCTCAGTCTTTGCTAATGTGTCCTATGATTTATTTTTCAAGGCAGTAAAACTGTCTCAGATATTCCTGGGAAAATTATTCAAGTGTCCATGGTCCCAGAAGGGAGTGAAGGCACACTGTGCCCAGCCCCTCTGCCTGTGCATCACAGCGAGCATGCAGAGACCCAGCACACTCCTGGGTGTTCTCTCCAAGCATCACAGAAAATTGCTAGCTCCACAGCCATTTAGATAGCTAACTTGGGGAAAGAATTCCTCTTCTTCTCTTATTTGAGCAGAGTACATTTTTTCCTTTTTCTTTCTGGCATTCTTGATTCTTTGATGGACAGAAATGGGAAGGGATTTGGAGCTCCAAAGGGATGTGTGGTAATTCTCTTTATAAGGCTATGATTGATTATTGCATTGCGCAATTTCACTTTAATTGTGTTCATTTAGTATACCTGGCGGATATAAGTACATATTGTGGTATATAATGTATCCCCAATGTATATAAAATCAGAGCTATTATTCCGTTCTGGGTTCTGGTGCTAATAAACAAGCTATTCAGCTTTGTCCAGGTAGTTTACAGCATTGCTGGAATGCCTTGATGGAATTACCACATTATCCATATACAGTTGGGGGCATATGATTCCTTTTATGTAATATAATACCCTATAATATAATGAATATCATTAATAAAGTGACAAAATAAAACTTGAATTACCACTTCAGGATGTGCTTTATTCAACCAGTAATACACTTTTTGGTCCTTTGTAGTTTCTCTCCTTTGAATTCATGTCTTACTGCATTCAAACTGTGATATTAACGCACCAACCAAGCATACCCTGTTGTGTCATAAAGCCACGGTACAAGGTGTCAAATGGAAAAAAACAAACATTATTCTAAAACAGAAACTAGGAAATGTTACTGTGATGCTTTAAAAGACGGTATGGCTCTCATGAATAAGTAAATTTATTTACTAACCAAAAGCAACATTTCTACTTTTATTTTTGGGAAGGCAAGGTGTTCTTTACTCAGAAAACATTTTTATATGAATTCTGTATTTCAAAAATCTAGCTAAATGATAAAATTATGCATTAGTATTAGCCAAGTTTAGATAATAAAGGACTGCACAGATTACTCTGAGAATGCTGAACAATGTGGTAGACATTTAAAAAGAAAACTTCGATTCTCTTTTCTTTAGTTCCACTTGATACTACTAGTTGGTTAGTCCAGGGTAATTCTTGTAAAGACAGCATCTGGGGTTTTCTCTGGATATCTCAGTCATCCTCAAAGCATAAAGGATTTAGACACTTGATTGTGGTGTCAAGGATATCAGTTACAAAGTGAGGTTTTCCTGCAGGTACAGTTAAGCTGAGCACAGATTTCCACAAAGCACAGTGACATATTCAGAAGATGCTCAGAATCTTAGAAATTGGTTTCTAATTCTAGATGGCAGGAAGCCTATATGTTCATATGAGATAGATGGTGAAAAGATTTGAGATTTCTTGATATCCAGCAGCAGGAAGAATTATATAAGTAAAAGTATAAGAATTACTAGATTTAAGAAGAGGTTCCCTGCTGAAGTACCAGAAATGAGTCATAAGCCTGGAAAGTTATAGAAGGTCTATAATCCCAATGTCCAGAATTATATTTTCCTGACCTTTCTGGTTGATACATCAAATACAAGAATATGGCTTCAATCTTCCCTATTACTTCTGGCATTCTTTCAAGCCAGTACAGAATAGTTTGCAAGAGCTATATGAGTAAGTATGGGTCATAACAAAAATGTGAATGAGATAATTGAAGAGTGTGAAGAAATAAATGAATTATAACAATTCATCTGAGAAACTAAGATTAACATTAGGTCAAAATTAGTGACAGTTTCTTCTTTCCAAATTTTCTGGCATTAATTTTGCATGATTAGAGATATTTTTTTATCTATAAAGTTGTCAGACTTAACTACGAATTTTCAAGAAATATGCAAAATGTAATATTGGAAACAAGTTATAAACCATGATTCATTTCATATTTGCGATTCTGATACTTGTTAATTGAGAAAAAGATCTAGTGTGAATTTGGTGGTGTCACTATCAATCATGGAACTTGGAATTCAAGGTAGAAATCTTCAAGTGTTTAAATCCACGTAATATTATTCCAATACCTGCAGGCCAAAGTAATCAGTAAACTTCTGAAGGAAACAAAAGAGAATATTGAAATTAGAAATTGATCTATAGAATGGCTGACTTCTGCCCTCTTCTCCACCCAGCTAACAGTGTTCTCTCGCCTAAATTCCTTTGTGGTCACATATGTTTTTTTTGTGTGTGTATGTGTGTGAGGAAGATCAGCCCTGAGCTAACATCCATGCTAATCCTCCTCTTTTTGCTGAGGAAGACCAAGTCTGAGCTAACATCTATTGCCAATCCTCCTCCTTTTTTCCCCCAAAGCACCAGTAGATAGTTGTATGTCATAGTTGCACATCCTTCTAGTTGCTGTATGTGGGACGCGGCCTCAGCATAGCCGGAGAAGCGGTGCGTTGGTGCGCGCACGGGATCCGAACCCAGGCCGCCAGTAGCGGAGCGTGTGCACTTAACTGCTAAGCCACGGGGCTGGCCCAGTCACATATGTTTAAACTGACTGACTGAGATTGTCATACAGCTCTGGAATATGCCTTTTCCCTGAATTACATCAACTGGTCCAAGTGAGATATCAAACCTCATATTTGTTCTCATTAACACCATATGCCAACTATCCCAAAATAAATCTTGTGTTTACTGCTATGTAATTCACGTGCTAGCAGGTCTGGAGGTCTCAGCACTAAATTACTTTATATTTTTTATTGTTATACTAGTGCACACTATGAATATTTACTCGGTATTTCTCTCTTTTAAAAATATGCATATTATTAAAGTTATGAGACTCTATAGTTGACCACAGTCCTGTGAGTTTCAGAATACAGAACAAACAGATCATATGTGAGTGAATGTACACAGTGCAGATCTCTCTTACATTGAGTTCAAGTTCTGAATCTGATATTTTCCCAGTTGTTGAACCTTGGCTAATGCATTGAGCCTCACTCATACTCAGTTTTCTCATCTGCAAAATGGTTTCAAAGCTGTTCCCCTAGCACACTGGATGGCTATTGTCATCAAACAGAAAAGTTAGGAATGTTTATTCAAGGCACAGAAAATCAGACATAAGCTATCACTATCATTATCCCAATAGAGCAGAGAAGGAAGAAGCTGATGTCTCCTGTTTAGGAAACATGAACTTTTTCTCCTGCTCTAGTGTGTCACTCATCTTTGGCTTGAAAGAAATTCATAGGTTATAGAATAGTTCATTAGTTCTCATGAACAAAACCTGAAAGTGCAAAAGTGACACAAAGTTTTCACCATTTATCTCTGTGTCATGTGGCATGACTAAGTGAAAAGTCCCACATTTACTTAAATCAAGCTATTCCTGACTTAATTCCTTGGGACTTCAGGTTGAAACCAAACTTCCAGAAATATTAGAAAATATCCCTATGTTTCTAAAAATTAATGTCTCCTTTGGCTGGAGAACAGTAACTAGTTCAAGGTTTTCTTGTAGAGGAGGGAAATTCCAAAATAAGTTATAACCGAAGCTGGTTATAAGCCAGCTGAAAACTGGCTTAGCCTCTGGAAGATCCCTGGGAATTCTCACACTGCTGTGGAACTGGGGAGTACTCTTGGAGACATCATCAGTCTGGAGTGTACTCTCCAGATTTACCCCAATTCTGGCTTGTTCCAATTCAGGCTAGATTGGGTAATGCTGAAGAGGTCAGAACTAGATTGAGGCAGAGGAATTAGGGTAGGTTCCCTCATTTAATGCTATACCTCAAAGTCTGCAGAAAACCCTCAACCTCTGCCTCTGGTTTATTTTATTTTATTTTATTTGCTGCAGTAAATAGGCTGCCAAATCTCCAAAAAAGTTAATTAATAAAATGCAAAGAAATTGTATTGGTGTTTTATTCTAAAATGAGAGAGTCACTTTGGTTTTTAAATTTTTTTAGCAGGAATGAATGCACACTCACTAAAATAGTATATTTAGGTGAGTTAACCAAAAGAAGCCTTTATTGTAACAATATTCATACAGCATAGAATTATAGGATCGTAATTTTTCTGTTTACAAAGCTTATGTTCAGTGACATTTTTTTTCCTGGCACATCCAGATATGCAGAGATAAGGGACATATTGACTGAAATAACAATCCTGTGACTGAAGCTGTATGTCTAGAGGGTCATTCACATTCTATATTTGTTACTTAAATATATGTCATTCTTTTTAAAATAGAAAAAAGCATAACTCATAGCCTGTCTTACTTGCTGAATTTTGCACAAGATTTGTGGATGTTGCCTGAGATTGCTGAAATCTTTTATTTCTTGCAAGGTTCAAGCTCTGTCTTGTGTATAATCTGCACCACCGCTACCAAAAACACCTGGTGAACTGAAGTAGTTTCTCATGTGTACCTGAAAGGATGGTGTGGGTTTTTCTAAATATGGTCTATATTGTGCAGTTTAAACAAATAGATTTGAGTATTTTTCACCTTGTAATTAAGCATTTGGTGCTATTTGTTCTGAAATGCTTTGCAAAGACCTTGCAGAGTGAATATAAAGATAAGAAACTATTTGATTATTTCAATTAGGCATTCTATTTGTCTGTGGAGAGCAGAAGTCTCAATGAAAAAATATATATTTTTGGTACTACTGTAACATTCTTCTGAAAATGCAGCCAGTTTCTCTTTCTTTAGGCTATCATATAAAATATTATGGAGATGGAAATGAGATAGTATACAAATGTCCAGATGATTAAAAATCTTGCTTTTCAGAATGTCTTTAAATTTAACATAACATTTGACAGTTGGTCTTGTCTCTTCTGAGACCACTAAGGTGCCATCTACAGCTATCTTAATAGACTGCAAACTGCTAAGTATTTGTTCCACCAGGAGAACCACATTGATGGGGCTGGGGGTGTGGAGGGGGCGGAGAGGAAAGGCGCCGCAGCAGCAGCCCAGCAGCAACTGGGCAGCTGTCCAGGGTTCTGAACCATCTGCCTGCTTTAAGGCAATGTTTTTTTTTCTGCTGTACTTGAGATTCTGGTGACACCTGTCCAGCTTTTCTCAGGGTCTATATTATTTTTTATATTGGTAAGATACATTTTAATTTTTTAAAATGTATCCAAAATAAACAGAGCTGGAATTTATGTTTCCCAATTGATGTGTTCATTTTATTTTCTTTACAAAATTATACTATGCTTGAAATTTTTGCATCTCCTTCCTCTTACCCCAAGTGGGAAGGTGGAGAAGGCTACACACTACTTTAATACCATATTTATGACAATAAAGTTTTTGAAATATAAAGAAAAGTCCAATGCCAATTCTGACAACTGTAAAGGCTGTACAATGTTTATAACTATATACTCCCAATGATTTGCTTCATATACAACCTCTTTGAAATATGCTGATAATAATATCCCAACTGATTATTCTTCCTGCAGGTTTTCACAAATCCAAATCCAAATTCAGCTGAGCAGAACTTAGCGTATATTAGTTAGTGGTGATGTGGTTATAGTGATTTTGGGGTTTCTTGCTCCAGGAACCACAATTTGGGAGATATATTAACCCAATCCAAAGAATAACTCTAATAATGCTGAGAATCCAAAAAGATAGTTCCTCTTGGGCTGAGCCATCTGTAAGAGATGAGTCAAGGGCATGCCATTAATCCTATGCTAAAAGAACCTGGCAGAATTCGAATCTTTCCACAATCTGTAATGAAATATTATCACCTTAGTCATGTTCTGTGACCTTTATGGGCTTCAGCTATCCTATCTTTAAATGAGAAGTTTGGGTTTGATGATATTAATGGTACCTTCAAATCCCAAGGTTCCATATTTTGTAGTCTAGACGGATGAGTTAACATAAATACCATTTAGTATTCCAACTATGACACCACTTTTTGTACTACACTGGGGATCCCATGAGTATTATCTATCTAAGGTATAAGTAATAACTGCTTTTTGCTCTCCTGTGTGGTAAAACATACAAAAAGGCAACACATCATTTGTTCATAGGACAAGATGTCAAACTCTCAATAAACTCTGTGTGTGTGTATATGTGTGTGTGTGTTTGTGTGAATGTGTGTGTGTGTGTGAGTTTGAGAGAGACAAACAGAGATCATTCAGTGTTATGGGAAGGAATTAATTGGTTTAGTGGAAAATAACCAAGAAATGATACAAGAAGGAAACAATAGCTGAATATGAAGAACTGTTTCTATGGAGTTTCATAATGTACCAAATTCAGGCCCATTCCTTCCCAAGTCCATAGATTTTATGCTAGACTTTCTGTCTAAACAGTTATAAGAGTTTCACTTTATCTCTAGAATGAATAATTCCCAATGTATTTTGGAGCTGCAATGATAGAATCTTCATTGCACTTTTGTCTTTATGCTTGTGCTTATAGCATTACTGTTATATTAATATCAATGATTGCAGGCATTTATAATCATTTAAAATTCTAGAACTCTTTATACAACTTGAAAGAAACTGTTTGTTTTTTGTTAGAAAATATCATGTTGGTTAAGAAACTAAGTCAATTTTTGCTTTGTAAGTCTGTTGTTATGGTAATATAAATGTACTTGTAACATAAAGAGAGATCCAGAAAATTAAAGAATGGAAGAAATTGTAACATTCTGTAATAAGAAGTTAGATTTCTTGAAAAAAAATAAGCCAGTGAAATCTAAAGAGCACTGTAAATTCATAGCTGCAGAGTCAGCCACGGTTGGTGAGGCTCTACAGGATCAGCTTGACACTGGGCATATGTAGATAGTTGATCTCTGCATTTTATGGACACCCTGAACACACAGAAGTAGGATGAGATTACTGTGGGCATTCTTGCAGTTTTGGCAACTCTTTTAAAATCATATATGTCTGTTATTCACATTTGCATAACGAATTAAATACCTCTAGGAGAGAGGTAAATTAGGTGTTTGTGTTTCTCTTGTTTCCAACTCTGTTCATCATCTCTTTCAGTCCATGTGCCACTGAAACTCCATGTGACTCTTTGTCCTCCATTCCTGTGCTCCTTTGGAATCCATGTCTCTGATGGAAGAGGTACAACAATTTCTAGATGATTGGGGGAATCTGTAAGGCACATAGGCAGAAATGATTGAGTTTTCCCTAAGAGGTTGATTATGGGAAAAAAATCAGCACAAATTCTTGCTTTGATATTTTATGTCAATATTTCCTTAGAAGTTTCTCCACGGACTTCCAATCATTGGGTGAAAATAAGTAGTTTTTGGTTGTTACTTTTTTTCTAATGTATGATATGGTGGAAGGTCAAACAGCTCAAAGTGAGTAGCCATTTATTAAAGGCCTATTAAGTGCATAGAGTTATGGTAAATCACAGCATGTGGTGGTAAGGGTATAGACAGAGATCCATGGATACTGGAAGAAACGTGAACTATCTCTTCTGGGGAGAGTCAGTGAGGCTTTCCAGAAGAGACAGCCTTGGAGCTGCACTTTAAAGAAAGAAAAAGATTGCATCACTTTGGTAGTATTTGCTTTTTGTAATATGGATATGTATCTATAGTACTTGGCACAATGTAGGCAATCAATAGATCATCATTGACTAAATGAGTGGGTTAAAAAAACATGTGGGCGAGGCTGTATGCATGTTAATTTTCTGCATTAATTATTTTCAGTATTTGAACTAAAATTTTTTTATAACTTTTCTTATCTTCCTTTTTTTTTTTTCCCCCTATTCTTCCCTGCCAAACTTTCAAAACTGGAAATTCTCTGTGGGCTGTGACCAAATTTGAAATTTTATTTTTAAGAGAGCATTTTACTATACAAATAACGTATTGGGGTGCATATTTTCTCCTCTCTTGGTCCATATAATCCACTAAGAGCACTGTAAAAACAAACAAAAAATCAAACCAAACCAAACCCAAAAAGCAATTGCACCTAGTACATAGAGGCTAAGTATGCATTTACAATCTCAGCTTTGGGGTTTCTTTAGATTTTAGCATGTCTGTCATATCTCTATCTCAGTGTTGCACAGTGAGAAATTTTAAACCTAGTTTTAAATATGCACATATAAAATATTTAAAATTATATGCTCATTCATTTCCTAAATGAAAAGCTAAATTTTACTGATTTTTTAAAAATGTTGCTCCTCATGCTTGGGCTTCCACATTCCAAGTAAATCTCACATTTTGGCCAAGACACTAAGATCTAACAGCTCTGGTCCCATCTTTGGGATCCATGGAATCCTCATAGAACTTTAATAACTATGTTCCTTTGTAAGGAGTCAACATATGTAGATCTTTTGTTAAATCCATTCTGCTGTCATTTTAGCAGGATTCATTGCATATGTAGGTGGAAGTATATTACCATTTAGATGTTTTCTGGTTGTTTTTTATTTGTTTTGTGATGATAATAGAACCATAAGCAGAGGTATGAATCAGGCCATATTTGTCTTTCCCTTCTTGTAAGCTGTTATCATATCTTATATTATGGCCTCATTCACAGCTGGTATGATTTTTTAAGGAGTTTCCTCTTCCTGAAAAACTTTCATTTTAGTAAAGTACTCTTGAAAATGAGAAACCTTCATACTCAAAAGAACGAATTTATAATGATGGATTTCAGATAGCGTGACTGACTGATGGCGAGTGTGTAGAGTAAGTTGAAAATTAATCATGGGGAAAACTATAGGGAATGAAATCCGCAGATTAATTAAAGAGAAACTAGCTGAAGAAGAGGGTAGAAATGATACTGTGATTGTTGGTAAAGAAACAGAGTGGATGATACCATGAAAAAGGAGAGGAAAAGAGAGTGGTTTCAAGTACAGGAAAAAATTTCAGTTAACTGAAGTGGCCAGTGGTTAATACAACTACCTAAAGATTCCTTTCTTTCTTTCTTTTTTTTTTTTGAGGAAGATTGGCCCAGAGCTAACATCTGTGGCCAATCTTCTTCTTTTTCTTTTTTCTCCCAAAAACTCCTAGTACTTAGTTGTATATCCTAGTTGTAGGTCCTCCTGGTTCTTCTATGTGGGACACCACCTCAGCATGGCTTGATGAATGGTGAGTAGGTCTGTGCCAGGATCCAAACCAGTGAACCCGGGGCCGGCGAAGCAGAGCATGCAAACTTAACTGCTACGCCACCGGGCCGGCCCCCAGAACTACCTAAAGATTCTCGAAGTTGACAGGTATATATGAAAAATATTTGTGAATAGAAGGACAGTTTTGCATCCTATAGTCATATCTTTGTATTTATATGCATATGTATATATTCATATGCATACCCTATGTATTTATATATACGAACTAAGTGGTTAAACTGTAAAACTTTTAAGTAACTGCCACCAGGATTGATGTTTCCACAATACTAGGCAAATAATATTGGAGAGGTCCTACTTTTCTCCCAATGTAAAAATCACTTTTTAGTTTAGACCCTAATCAGGAACAGATCAAATAAGAGAATCGGATAATACATGTGGCTAAACATAGTGGCCAGTAGCCAGAGGCAGGAATGCTCAAGCTGAAGAGCTTCAGGGCCAGAAAAACACAATGAGAAGTCAGTCAAGGGTTAGTAAATAGAAAATGATTGCAGAATACATTGAGGGAGTCAGTCTTCCAAATTAGTGTGGTTGAAGAAAGAGGGATGTTTATTCTGGTAAAATAAGCATCCATGGGGGCAACCATCAGATATTTAAAGAATCACGAAGTGGAAAATAAATTATGTTAATTTTGCTGTATTTTTGATAAAGTGGATCCACTAGATTTGTGGAATCTAGTGAAGAAGCTGGGCTAAGTGTTCCAGGATTTTCGTTTCCAACACATAAAACTTGGTCATTACCTAATAAAGTAGAACTAGAATTAATGGGAAGAAGCAATAGGTAAGAGATTTCTGCTTAATAAAGCAGGAACTTTCCAAAAGTTCCTGCTAGCCAAAGATGGCATACACTACTTTGAGAACTTGGGAATTCCTCCTCAGGAGAGAGGTCAGCTCTAGGTTGAATAATAATAGTTGGAAGATGTTGTAAAGTGATGCAAGCTTTCACTCTTGGTTAGACCATGGTTACTTAACTCTTTGATTTCTCATTTTCCTTCTCTGCAAAATGGGATAGTACTTGCACTAACCAAAGTCACAGTTTTGGGGAAAGGTGGAGCTGGGATTTGAACCAAGGCCATTCTACATTTGAGCAGAGCTCTTAACTATCATGTGATACTACTTTTTCTATAAGTTATTAGAAGGATGTCTTAAAACAGTCCCAGGCATGTACAAAGTGTTAAATGTTTTAGCTAATAATACTTATTATTATGCACTTAAACAACATTTAGAATGTACTGAGTGCAGACAGGTTTACTGGCTAAGAGTGAAGGTGCTGGACTCAGAGTTTCAAATCTTGGCTCTATCATTTACTAACTGTAGGACTATAACTTCAGTGCCTCAGTATCTTCAGCAGTAAATTGGCGACAATAATAGTGCTTACCTCAGAGGTTTGTTGTAAATATTTAGTTAAATAATAATATAAAATCTTTAGAACAATATCTGGCACGTAATAAGTACTCAATAAATGTCACCTCATTATGATGATTAGCTATGTACAAAAGACCATGTTAGTGGAGGCAGAGTGGAAACAAAGTATCAAAGATGAATACGACACAGAAAAGTCCTCAAAGTTGTTTGTAATTTCATGGGGAAGATAAATATGCACAACTAATGCAGAGAATTAATCTGTGTAACTGTTCTGTGTTTGAAGGTGATTCTTAGAATAGATGTCAAGTACTTGCTAAACATATGAGAATGCTCATATTAAAGGTTCCAAATTGGAATGCTGGTGTTAAGATGAGGAAAAGCCCTATTCCAGAGACCCACTGTGTCTTAGGGAGCATGAGGAGAGGAGAGCAGACCAGATGGAGAGAGCATCTCTGAAAATCTGCTCCAACAACATGATTGATGGTCAAACCTTCTGGATATAAAACATTTTATTTTTGTCTTTGCTTTAGGTTCCCATTTGTGAACACACACACTCTTCCGTGCAAAAAACTAATTCAGTAATATCAGCAGTCTCTTACTGCACATTTTCATTATGGAAGACTCAAATAAGAAGTTTCATTGGGCCGACCCATGGCTTAGCGATTAAGTGCGCGCGCTCTGCTGCTGGCGGCCCTGGTTCAGATCCCGGGCGCACACCGAGGCACCGCCTCTCCGGCCATGCTGAGGCCGCATCCCACATACAGCAACTAGAAGGATGTGCAACTATGACATACAACTATCTACTGGGGCTTTGGGGAAAAAAGGGGAGGAGGATTGGCAGTAGATGTTAGCTCAGAGCCAGTCTTTCTCAGCAAAAAAAAAAAGAGAGGAGGATTAGCATGGATGTTAGCTCAGGGCTGATCTTCCTCACAAAAAAAAAGAAGTTTCATAAGATACTAACCTCAAAGACTGAGAGGTGATCAATACGTTAAACAATTAATATCCAACATTCAGCAAAAGATGCATAATTTCACCAGTGGAAAATGTTAGATATAAATAGTCAATAGACTCTTGCCAGAAAAGTGCTCCTTGGCATGTGCAATAATCAAGTAAAATTCTTGAAAGATGAATTACTTTCTGGATTTGCATAACTTGGATTCAATACATTTACACAATATTTGCATTGGAAACATATCTAAAGCCAACCAATGGAAAGAATACATGATTTTACCAACATGCTTATACATTAATAACATTACTTGGCAATCTGATGTTTCAAGACCCAGGGTGAATTACTTATTAAAAACCCATATAGAGCTATCTGTCTTTATCTTTCCTTCTGTATGAGCCATAATGGCTCTGATTGTTTTCAAAATTATATTTGGACAGGATATGACTGTTACATGAGACCTCTCAAACCAATATCATTTCCCTCACTCATAAAATACATTATACTGCTGTGTGCATTGAGCCAAATCATTAATGAAGGAAGCATAACCTAACCTTTATGCCTATGATTTGACCAGCAGTTACACTGTAGCAAGCTAACATCTTGGAAATTGTTTAAAAAGTGAAGCTAACATGATTATGAATATTTATGGTAGATTCACTTATTTCTTGAAAATTCATCCTGCCATCTGAACCATTTCATTATTCTTAACTATGTTCTGAGAGGCTTAACTTTGAGATAGAAAAACTGAATCTTAAATTATTTGTAAAATCAAATAACCATCTTCCTGGAGTACATCCCTCCTTTGTATTTATTTAAACATGCAATAGCTACAATAACTAGTTAAAATCTGTGAAATGTGCAAATTAAGAATTACAGTAACACACTCACCCTTTTCAGCTTCTAAGAAATATTTGGAAGGCACCCATTGACTTGCTGTTACTATCTTAAAGGACTGCTAAAGTTTCCATTTAGCAGCTGAAACCAACACTTACCAGCGAACTGCTTTATCTGTAGTATTATTTGCATTTTCTGGACAAGATAAATCTAGACATCTGAATTATCAATGACTAGAATTTTTGAAGACACATAATGAAGGAGTTCACATTTGAGATTAAAAGGAATAAATGGCCCTGAGTTATAGATTAGCTATAAATAGTTCTATTTAGTTACTATTTTTACCATTTTCCCAAAATAATCTTACAAAAATAGGAAGAGGATGTGAATTCTGCCTCACAGGTGTGAATGAATGTATATAACCCATCTTTTAGGGAGTGTCTCTGGTTCAGAAGAAGGAAATATGAATGAATTTAATTTAAAAGTTGCAAATGAGTGTGGCAGGACTTGGCACAAGGCCTCTGAGTGCAATGTAGGAAGGCACCCAGTAGGCTAGCAGCGGCCCCGACATGTGGCCTGCAGATGTCTTTGTTTGGGCTTACACGGTCTCTTTTTAAAAAAACGCACCCTGAAAGGGTAGGAGTGGACAGGACTCCATCTCAGGTTCAGAGTGTCTCCCTCTCCTTATTGTTTCCACTCATTTATGATATCTGTTTGGCTGCCATTTGACTTGGCTGTCCTTCATTTAAATAGTGATCAGAGAACAAAAGAATCCTCCTTTAAGAAAGCTAATCTCAAAGCCTTCCAAGATAGACAATTATAGATCCTCTGTTCAGAAAACAAGGGCATCAATACCACAGATGCTTTGATGGTGAGAAAATTACCCTGCCTCACTAAGGTATATTTCATAGAAATCTCTACAACGCTATTCTAGAAGATTCATTATTTCAGATATCTAATGTAATCCTGAGTGATTTAAGCCTTGGTTGTTTGCCATTTTGCCAGTTATCACTTTATCCTACATATGTTATCCTTTGCAATTGAAATTGCTTTAAAGTATACAAATGTGTGCTTAGTAACACAATAGTCATTTGCAGAGTCCTTACCAATGTTTCCAAATTGGATCCTGATTTTTAAGGCCTACTCACGAAACACTCAAGCATCCATCATACAAAATTATGGAATTTAGACTCTATTGAAGGTGATTCACTCATGGGCAAATAACACATGAGTGCAGTCCTCTCTTCTGCTGGATGCAGTCCTGCAATTCTAAAGCCAGGATTCATTAGGAGTAAGAAAACAGACCTGCACTAAATGGTGATTCAGTCATAAGAGATGTCTGTGTAATGATTCCAGCTGTGACCCTTATCTTCAGAGCAGACACAAGCATTACTATCCCTTAACTATTCTTGGAAGGAAGCTGCTTCCTCCTGGCTAGGAAGGAAAAAAGGGAGAATAAGGGAAAAGTAGATTTCCTTTTTGCCATCTTCTCCAGTGTTCCTTTTTGCTAAAGAGTACTCTCCATTCATTTAAGCAGGATGTCCTGACAGAACAGAAAATGAGATTGTGTCTAAATGATCCTCTGGGTTGGTACCACCCACTCAGGTGCATTGATATGCGTGGGGTCAATAAGAATGTTCAAAGAGTTGTTTTGTGCAGGAGTTGTGGGGGGTCAAATTCTGGAGAGATGTACAAGGCAGAGTGGTTTTCTCCCCCTTCTGGATCTAGGATCTGGAGCTGAGCGCTTGTCTGTCAGTTAACTGTGAGGCATCCGTTGGCACCATTGGAATGAGGAATGAAGATAACTCAGTGTTTTTAGTACCATTAGAGTATTGCAGGGCTTTTTTTTTTTTTTAAGTGTTGGGAAGCACTTGGTAAAAATATTGCAGAAAAGCAGTTTCTCACAGAGAATATCAGAAACTTCATAATTGGTAAGGTGACTCTTTAGGGCAAGAGTGGCCATAGATAAGGAACATCAAAAGGGTTGATGCCATTAGCATTCGTGAACTATCCCAGACCCATAGATATAACCGTGATGGTGGCTAAGTTTGGGATTATGAACCAATCCATTTGGCACTGGTAATGTGATCTCCTGTGGATCCACCCTAGGCGGGTGAAGTCTCAGAACATTTGAGTTAGGCTTGTGGCTAATAATAATGCAAAAGTTCCATTATTCACTTTGTTTGGCTGTGACATGAAATCACATGGCACTGCATAATGATAAAGTAAACTGCAAAAAGTGCATTCAAATGATGCTGAGAGTCTGTGTTAAATTGCGAAAATGTTGAGTGGAAAGCTGAAAACTTGCCAATGCCCATCTATGGTTTAAAGAAGATAAGCCATTAGTCTTGGCTAGGTATATCACTTCCTACATTATCGTGCTTGCAAAATGTGAACGCCCATGACCTGTGGGGTGTTTATCATCCAGCAGATATTTGCCTTTAAGAAAGAGTCTGGATAAGGTCATTGTCTCAGAAACAGATGTGGTTTTGGAAGGCTGCTAATCATTTGAGAAACAGTGGATTGGAGGCATAGAACCTTATTGAATTAGTTAATTAAAAGCCAATTAGTTTCCTCCCACATATAAACTAGCAAATAATCTACAACTAACCTACTAAATTCTTTTGCAAATGGTTGTGATTCTAAAAGCTTGGAATGGAGAATTCTAATAGCTAATATTGTTTCAGTGGAAATTTAATCATGTCACACAAAGATATCCACTGACATGGAAACTGACATGGAAAACAAGCTTCTATACAAAATTGGAAAATGGACTAACTATATTGATTATTTCAGGGAAAATAGAGAAAGAAAAGCTTTAAATCAAATCAAAGAAAGCCTGTCTTATGTCAAGATTAAACCAGAAACTGAAAACTCTGATATAAATTAAACCAATGTTCCTTGAGCCCTTAGGAAAAGAAAGAACACTAAGACCCAGCTTGGGGTTTTAAAGAACAATTCAGCTAAACCATTTCCTTTCTTTTTGTAAATGATCATTCAAATAATAAATTTGGACATTACCTACATTGACTTCAGTCAAACATCTGATAATTTTTTTTATGGTATCACTGCAGATAAGATGCAGAGCTACATATGTGTACAGTTTTATGAATTTGTAGTTGGTTAAACAGTGTCCCCAAAGACTGTGAATCAAACAACAGTGTTAATGTAGAGGGAGATCATAGTGATGTGTCATGAAGCTCTCTCCCCAAGGTACCAAGATAGGGCACTGTCTAAGGAATACACCAGTTACCATGGTGATAAGAGAATTTACTGATCACACTTCATCAAGGCTCATTGACCAGTGCAGCTCACTGATTGTCTAGTCCACAGGGGCATGAGAAAGCAACTCTGTCTATTAATCCACAAGCAATGGGAACAGTATTGCCTGAAGAAAATGACTCAAATGGTAGCCAACATATCCAACATAGGTATTTAAAAAAAAAACAATAAAACAACAACGGAAAAAGAAGTCATTAGAGGGAAATGATGAATCAATTTCAGATAGCTGGGAAGACTTTTAAGATTCTGAAACAGAGACAGACACCTGTAACCTTAGCCATTTCAGAAAGAGAGACACATAATTGTTAAATATCAGGTCCAAAAATCCATTCAGTAGTGAGAAATAGCTTGAAAGAGCCCATGACAACAAATATTTTCACTAGGAACCTTGCAGGAAATTAGAAATGCCATAACTGAAAATAGCTGATCTGGGAATGATAAAGATGACTCCAATAATTGGTCAGTTTGGGAACGAATTAGGGGAATGGAACTTTGGAGAAGAAAACTTTAAAAGTGGACACTAAAGAGAAGATATGGGCCTCTGTAAGGACTTGAAAATCAGAAGTGCTTGTACAGAATTTTTTTTTCAGTTTCTCAGGGAGGCAAGGCTATTTTAGTTACCACTCATCAAAAGGAGATACACTCAAATGATGGAAAATTTCCAAGCGTGGGACTTTGTCCAATTAGGTTCCACTTTAACTTATCAGGTTGCGTAAACTAGCCAAGTTTTATTTGCAATTGCATAGAGCAGGGGTTGATTTGATATTTTTTCCAAGTAGATTTAAGGCTTCTGACCTTTCTGACCCTTCTAGGGAAATGTTGTAGGAACACAGACAAATCATCCGGGGGAAGCTTCTGAAAATGGCTAAGGGTCACTGAGCATGTTGCTCAGAGTCCAAGACCTGGAGCACTCCAGAGAAGCGAGTCAGGACCACAGAGTCTTCACCTTACGGAAGGTAAACAGCTAGAGACAGCTGGAGAAAAATTAGACATTTTTTATCAGGGCAGGAACCGATTGACTGTCTTGTTCTCCAATGTATTCTCATCACCTAGTACAATGCAATAAATGCCAGTATTCAAGAAATTCAATAAATGTCCAATTTCAATAGGAGAGAAAGAGGGATTGAGAGAGAGAAAGAGAGAGGGGGATAGATATTTTGGTCTGGTAGAAAGAAATGCAGGGGAGGGTAACCAGCAGCGTTTTTTATCTATATACCGGCCACTACACTATGCTACTTGTTTTACATATATAATCTTTTTTTTAATCATCTTGGCAAACTTCAGTCTGTTATTATTGCCACTTTACAGGGGATGCTAAGGCTCAGAGAAATTACAAATTATCCCAAGGTCACACGGCTGGGAAGTAGAGGTGTTACAATTTTAAACCATATCTTTTGGGCTCCAAAGGTACATATTCTTGCCGCTTCACCAAATTGTTAGAAGAGCTCAGTGATTTCAAAAAAGATCAGAATTCCTCACAAAGTAGCTAGCTCTCGGTCTCTAGAAATTATGGTATCTTTAGTGTTGGAAGGGACCTTAGTGATGGAATTCTCCAATTCGTTTGTGCTATGGATGAGGAATTGAAGCCAAGAGAAGTAAGGAGACATGCCCAAATGCACAGCGAGAATGGAGCCATGTAAAGCCTCTATATTTCCTCTTGCATAACCCCCAACACACTTCTGACTGTTTACCAAATATCTATCTTTCACACTGAATAAGTTCTGTCCATGAAGTCAGGGGGCTTGACTGTCTTATTTATTTCATGTCCCAGTCCTAGTATCCATAACAGGATTTCAATAAATATTGAATGAAAGAAAGAAAGAAAGAATGAATGGAACCAGAACTTGAATCTAGCTGAAGTGTTTAAACAGAGAGTTTGTGATAATTTATCAGTAGTGTTCTGTGTTAGAAGTGAGTTGTACCAGATAGTCACTGTGGTCCCTTCCAGTACTCACATCTGTAAAACTAAATCAGCTCAGGAGTTCCTGATCTTTCTGCCTGCTGCATCCTATCTAGATTTCTATTTCAGCATTTGCCATGTTGCACTGAAAGAAAATGTTAACATCCTTGTCTTTCCCACCAGAATAAAATTATGTGAGAGTTTGGGCCGTGTCCTTATAATAGTTTCCAGCACTTAATATGGGTTCTTATACTTCACAGGCACTCAACAAATGTTCATTGACCTGAAATACAATAAATTCAAATAGGGTTCTTAGAATGTATTTAGATATCTATCACATTGCTTTCCATGTTAGATACTTCTGGCTGAGGATTTCTCTGTGGGAAGGTGTTTATTGAATTGATTGGCTTTCCAACTTGGTTTTTATTTGAAGAGTTAGGTAGAAAGTGAGATTGAGCATTAAAAAGAAATCTGTGATCCCCTTAGCCTGCTTGACACAAGGCTCTTCACAGACCAGGTCTCCCTTTGAATTCAGTGTGAATTCTACATCTATAGAAAGATCTAGTGCTCAGGATAAGCTTCATTAAGTAGTTGGACTTGAACAGAGGCGGCAGGAGATCAGGAAGGATTCTTTTAGGAATGGGCACGGAAAAGACATAGTGTGCGTAGATGAATTCTCCTTTAAATAAAAACTGAGTCAGATTTTAGAATGAAATTCTGTAGTGCTGTCAACTACAGCACTGGAGTTGGCAGTTGTCCTTTCAAACTGTTATTTCAGAGCACGTGTCCCAGAAGGGACAGCTAAGAATGTTTGTCATATTTGAACTCTTTCCAGAGCCATTCAGCAGGATACTGGCAGTCCACTTTCCGTGTTAATTATTTCTGCCCTGATTGCCTGGCAACACATAACATGGGAAGTATTACACTTTGCTATTTGTGAATGCTTCCAGCTGAATGTAGGAAGAAAATGGAATACAAAGTCAGCTGGAGATGCAACTTAATAAGTTAGGTGTTTTTTGATTGAAAATTTGTTTATGGATGAAGTGGTTTGTAATCCCATGATTGTATGTGTTAACCACAGTTTCGAGGGGTTTGAGGGTATGACAGTGGGGCTTGGTGGGAAGAAAACACTGATCAATCTTAATGGCCACCAGATTAGAATCTATGAATGTGAATGGTCTCCTTCATAGAACGAGTAGATTTGCTATGAACCTACATTATTTCATCCCTCAAGGATTTTCTTGTTCTTTTGACATTGCTGGAATCTAGAAATTTGAGTTCAGATATAGGAAGCTAAGAATCAGTGGAACGGGTAAAGATGTCATCACTAAAACAATAGCAACAATAGCGAAGATTGCTGTAAACTGGAAAGTAATGAGGGTTTTGATTGATGACTCAGGCACAATAGGAACTTCTCACCATACCACTAAGAGAAAACTCTGCCTGTGTCTGGAGTTCTGTTAAAAACTGTGATGTAGAACTGAAAACAATATATCCACTCACAGCACTGGAAAACGATGACACATTTCTGAATTATTTCCACAACTTCAATAATTTTTTTTTAAACAATTCTCTGAAACTTTTGTTTTTGCTGTGTTCATGGAAGCCAACCATGACTGACAGCTTCAAAGATGGCAGTATTGCATTCTGTGATGCTCGGTAATATGAGATGATGATCTAATGGAAATCAATTCCAAAATGAATTGTAAAATGCAATTATTAATGTGTTTAGAGATACTTTTTTAAATTGATGAAGTAAGTACTGTGCTGTAAGTGCTCAGTTACCAACCTATACTTTAAAAAATTTTGATATGAAGATTAAGATCAATCTTGAAAATAGTTCTTCTCTGTAATAATTTGCATTTGAAACATTTATTCAGATTATTAGATTGTTACTTTCTCAATTAAACTAGGTTAAAAAACCCAAAACAATAAAAAACAAAAAATGTATTCTTAGAACAAATACAGTCAGTTCCAAACATCAAAATCCCAGCAAAAGTTATACCAAATAGAAGGAAGGACGAAAAAGATGAAGGAGGATATGCCTTCCCTTCAGACCTGCTGCCGTTCCTGTTAGGCCTATGAGCATCTCACTTTCTGTGAGAATTAGCTTAGGGCCAAGAGGGGAAATAAGAACACTGTTCTCCCGTGATTATTATAAAGATTAACTTAAGTGAAAAATCCCAAGTTTCCTTAGGCAAGCTTGGTTAAAAATGGGATTACTTTGATAGGCATATTTTGCTGCTTCTTTCTCTCTGTTAGTACCCTAACTGCCCATACCCAGGCCTCCCTCTTTCCTCACCTTCCAGGGAAGGCCTGCTCATTCTGGAGTCCTCATATGTGCTTGTATGCCAGCACAGTCATTTCCTTCATATATGGCTGCCCCTCTGTCATTTATGGCTATATCTTTGTCATTTATGTCTGTAAGCAGGACCTTTCCTTTTGTTCTTTGTTTCCTTTCTGCTGTCTCCTCTTTGTTCAGCATCCTACCCGCTGTGGGCTGCTGTCTCCTGGGCCACAACACCACCACAGCTATTCTAGAGTCCTTGAAGTGCCAAAGCTTAGAGGTATTTGGTGGCAAGTGGAGGGGAATGCTGATCTCACCTTTTTGTGTAATACTCTCAGGCAGTGGAGCAATGCTGTTTCCCCTCTGATGTCTTCTAGAGTTCTTAGTGGGGAAAAAAGCTCTTCTGAACATTTAAAGTTAAACTTCTTCCTGAGAATTCAGACATGAGTTCGTAGAGGTTGACCCATGAGGCAAAAGTGTTTAAACAAATATGTTGAAATCAATTCTCCCTGAACCCGTAGACCAAGCTTGTGTGTCCAACTCTTTTTTTCTTTACCTTGGGAGAAATTCCTCCTGATAAGCCATCTTAATACTTCATGCAAATAAACTTCTGGAAGGATAGCCTCATTCCATCTGACAGGACAATTTAAAAATGTCTTAATCTCAACAGTAGATACAACACAGAGAAGAGGTGGCAGGTCTGGAGGTCAAATCTGTCTTGATGCTTGTGTTTGTATGGCCTGCTGGCTAATTGGTTTTTATGTTATTAAATGGTTGGGGAAAAAAAATCAAAAGAAGACTATTTTGTGATGTGAGATATTCAAATTCGGTGTCCATCAACCAAGTTTTGTTGGAGCACAGCCACACCCATTTGTTTACAAATTGTTGCTTTCACAGGACAATGACAGAGTTGGGTAGTTAGGCCACCATAAGGCCTGTCAACCGAAATTATTTACCATCTGGCTCTTTGGGGAAAAAGTTTACCTACTTCTGACATAGAGTAAAGATGGAACTGCTGCTTTAGGTGAAAGTCTATATTGCAGAGCTTGGCGTTTAGAAAGTGCTCAACAAACTTTAGTTTTAGGTATCCTTTCCTAATATACTGTGGTGCTGTGATTTATAGTCTTTTTCTCCTCCTTCCCTCCCTGCCCTGCCTCCCTCCCTCTCTCCTTCCTTCCTTCTTTCTTTTTCTTCCTTCCTTCCCCCCTCCCTCCCTCCCTTCCTTCCTTCTGTCCTTCCTTCCCTTCCTTTTCCTTCTTTCACCTTCAATAGCTCTTACTATTCCTTATGAATGTTTAAATCATTCCCTAATTTTTTCAATGTGTGACAAAGATGTGATTTTAAAATATTTTGTCAGATCAGTATCTTTTAAAGATTCCTTTATAAAGTGCATTTAATACACTCTAATAAGAGTCAAAACATATGAAAACATTTTGATTTTTTTCTCGATTAAATGTCAAGCATGGTTATTTCATTTACTTTAGATAAATTGTGCTAGGAAAAGCGTGACTTACGGACAAATACATTTTAAAATATTGGTTTGAGGACCAAAAGTATATTAAAATGTAGGTGGCAATTGAACTGTGTATTTATAATATTAAACATAAGTGATGATTGCCTTTATGAGCCCATGGTTGCTGTTCTTGCACTCTGTATTTAAAAATGTGTTCTGCAATTTCATTATTTTATATAATATTTTATATAAATTTAAATGTTTTATATAGACATAATGTTTTATATAATATTTACATGATTTACTTTTTTGTTATTTAGTGTTTGTTTTCTGAATAATGAAATAAGAGAGGTTTCAGGCTTCTATTTGCAAACACTGTAACAAAAATAGCACATTATGTATGTGTATCATCTTTCTTTCTTATAAAGAAAAAGGCAAAATGAATGGTCACCATTTTTTTTTTTTGCCTTTTAATTTTGGTTTTAAAGTAATAGACATATCTTGATATTATAAAATAATTTTGTTAAGATGAATGAACTTCATTGACCATGAACATTTTGAAGGTAAGGATGTATTATCTTCATTTTCACATTTCAGGGCCCAGCAAAATGTGTACTTTTGGGGTGAGTTGATTAAGAAATGGATAGATAAAATAATTATCTCTAACTTTATATGCCACCAGCATAAGCACCCAGCATAAACATCTTCATCTGTGAGATGTCTTACCTTTCCGACCCCGCTCAGCACATAGCTTCCAGGCCCTTTGAGTGCTTACTTTTCCTGGAGGAATATATTGCTTCCTCTGTATTAAAATCACATCTCCTGATAGTGGGTGCTGCCACCATTCTGAAGCAGGGAAAATATGCTCCATCCATTTGTTTGAGAGGACAGCATGAGGTTACAAGCCAGAATAAGCTTGTGTTGTTTGTTTTCTATAGCAATGGTCTTCAAACATTTTGAGTGTGTACCTCATTCATAGATTTTTAAGAACATTACTTCATAAATAGATAGATAGATAGATAGATAGATAGATAGATAGATGTGGATAGACTGGTGAGGATGGAGTGATGAAGTAGGTGGATATGAATAAATAAATTTAGATAAGCATATAAAAAATAACCTTTAATTTTGACAATTGTTTTAAATACATTGCTTCAAGACAACTAGTGTACATAAATATAGTAGAAAAAATTTTCACATACACTCCCCATCTTATTTCAAATAATTGTGAACATCCATTATAGAAGACAATATAGCCCATAAATCACTTTAAAATGTAGTAAATCACAAAGTGCTGAAAATTAACAAATGTTTGGCTACTTGGCATATCGTATGTGATATAAGGCTGATAGCATATGGTTTTAGAGGGGGTATCAGTGTCCAGATGTGTAATAAAAATTATTAAAAATAGTCTTTCTTATATTTTATATAAAAAGTATAAATAGAAATTCTAATATACTGTTTTACTTTCCAGTGGATTGTCTTGCATCTTCCCTGGGTAAAAGAAGCTCATTTTTGGCAATTATTATTTTCCTGTATCTCTAGAGGTGTGACTTTTTCAGTTCGTTACATTTCTTTCTTCTCCTGATCTAATGGTTTCTGAAGATTTGTGCCAGAAGATAAATATGAATGAACTCTAGTATGCTCCTTTTAAAATTCTCTATCTGCTCTGTCATCCAGCACTAATCCTGGATACTTTGATCCTCCCTCCAAAATAACATACTTTCTCATTTAGACCAAGGCTTGGAAGGCTGAGGAATGGCAGTCACTCCTCAACAACTCAGCAGCCCAGGTGTGAGTTTCAGTGGGTGTTTTCTCTATTTTCTTTTGGAAGTATCAGGCCTTCCTGCAATTAAAACACATTTAATCCTACTCTGTCCACCCACTCAAGCATTGCTGATGTTCTCATTAGTTGTGAGAGTTGGAGCTCATTCTAGGACCCTAAATAAACTAGTAATCTTGCTGGAGTCTCATCCTCGGAGGATTGAAAACATGTTAGCAGGTAGGAAATAGGGGGTAGATAGTGGGTAAGTTTTGTCCCACATGCTAGTTTCAGCTATTTTGAGAATGTTTAGTCATAAGTGGGCAATATGGAAAGATTTGGGAAATGGTGTGTCAAACTTTTGAAGGGCTGCTTTGATTCCAAGGTTGATATTAAATTCTACATTCAAAGACTACCCTATAAATAAAGATGCCTATAACAACTAACAAGAGTCTTACAAATTTAATCTGCCAAAAATGCTTAAATTCCCACCATTAGGATCGTTCTCTTAGGCTAAGGTATTCATTACACAGAGTTAGGATAGAAAGATTAACCTTAGAAGAAAAGCTTGTTCATTCATTCATTTATTCAAAAATATTTCTTTGGTACCTATTTATCTACTCTGTACTCACTGCATGGCCATGGATATAAAAGAAGGGCAATGCCGAAGAAAGAAATCCCAGAACTTCTCAAATCACAAATTAAATATTGAGCATCCACTGTGTATTTAGAATTGTGCTTAGGTGTTGTATGGAAACAAAAGACATAAAAGTAGGTCATAAGACTGATTCTATTTAGTTGAGTAGGTCCTGACAGAGAACATTCACTTCCCTACAGAGATCTTGCTGTCCTTTTTATACTTTGGGGCATCCATGTGAAAATTTGGAATAATAGCTTCATTACAGGTGTTAAGATTTAGTTCATTTATGCTGATAAGATGTCTAAGTCAGAGGCCTTCTTTGGTAAGGGGACCATTTAAGTGTCATAAGTAGAGAATATAATTGCATTCATGTTCATATATTGAATAAATGCTACCTGATAAACATTGACTGAGTCTCATTAAGACAAAGCAATAAGATTCTGTGCTAACAAATAACATTTTCTCAAGTGTGCATTTGCTTCTACAAGATCAAAATCCTGCTTCTGAGAAGAGTTGCCAGTGACATGTTTAAAAGACCCATTTGAACAGGAAAAGTTACAAAGCCAAGTAAGTTTAATTGCATGTCACCTCTTGCTTTTGACAAAATATAATGGCACAAGTTGCTAGTAAACTTAATTATGTAGATTTATTTTAGCTTAACAAAATATATGCTATATAGAGTAAGTTAGCTGTGAGCCAAGTTTTAACTTGATATTCTTTTTTTTTTCTTTTACAGTGAAAATGCTCATGAAAGAATGATTTAAATTAATGAACTTTACCAGTGTAATTGTTGTCAAAAGCAGTTTTATACTGGAAAAATACCTCTTCTGTGGTTCAAGGAAAAATATAAGGACCTCTTTTCAATGTGTGAAGAGAAATTTGCTAAAGATGTTACAACTCCTTGCATGGCCTTGCACCTCTGTCAAGACTCCTCAGAATGTCTATAATTACCCCCTAACTACTAGAGCTCAACTTTTTCTAAAACACTTCTTAGAATGATGTATTGTATAGGAGGAGAGATTGATAGCTAAATGAAGATTCATGATCTTCTGATGACATCCCACCCTACCCCTGCCTCTCCATGCTGATTTTTTGTCATTTCCTCAGTTTCATTACCCTTCTTTCATGCACCTAGAAAACAAACAAACAAAGTTGGGGGCATTTTTGGTTCTTCCTTCTTTTTCAGCACCTGCCAGTCACCAGACCCTACATATTCTTCCTTAAACATTTTCTGATGTCAGTGCTTCCTGTTTATTCTCAAATCCATCACCCTAGCCCAGGGCTTTATATTCAGACAAAGGCAATTGCCTTTTCATTTATCTCCTCGTCTTCCTCCTCTTCAACCAATCCATTCCATATGATTAATATTACTAAGATAGAGATTTTGTCACTGCCCTGCTCAATGTTTCTGTATAGCCCAGGGAAAAGTTCAAACCCTTAGCATGGCCTTTAACGTCTTCCGTAGTCTAACCTTTCTCTACCAATCCACCTTCATTTTCATTCTAGCCCAACTTGTCACCATCGCCCGATTGTGGCATCTTCAGCTTTGATTTCTAGTTTTCGTTCATGGTGTTCCCATTTCTTGTTATTTCTTCTCCCTAATCAAATCTCTCCCAACTTTCATGACACAGTTGAAATCCTAACTTCTTTACACGGCTTCTGCAAGCTGCCCAGCTCCAATTGATCAATTTTTCAAGCTGAATGGAATTTCAGAAACTATGTAAATGCACTTCTGCATTGTACACAAGAAGAAATTGAGTCCCAGAGAGGTTAACTAGTTAGAGGGAAAACTGTGATTTGAGCCCGGTCACTTTCCTTTCTGGTATATCGTGTTGCCCTTCTAGCCTGCTTAAAAAAATAATAGTATTTAAGAGTTATATACTTCTCTATTTTGTGGTTGAGGATATACTGCCTTGCATTATTGCCTAACTATTTCATCTGGATGTGTTTGTTCTTGTTCTTTATTTTATAAGCTCTCAGAGATAAGGGATTGTGTATCACATGCAGTTCAGTGCTAAGCATATTTAAGCAATTGTAAATACTTAGTGGTTGAAAGGCTTGAATGTACCCTTTAAAATTAGATCTAAAATTCTAATGAGGTCCCTGTTTTTTGCTAATGTGTTCAAGTTGAACATAAAATCATATTTTATTCTTAACGAATAACAAACTGTTTGGGTATTTAGCATTTGGCTAAATAATGTAGCAAAGGGAATGGAAATTGACATAGGGTTAAAAGGTAGAATTCAGATACATAGATTAAGAAATAAAGCCCAATACCTTACTGCAGTTTGCTAGTTAAAAGATAATTCCTGAAATAAAATTAAGATGAAATGTTTTGCCAAATTATTGGATTTTCTCCAAGATAATTTTTTATATGTTTGATTAAAGATTGTTGAATTAAGGGGAAATATGACGTATGCATAGCTATGTCATTATTCCTATGATAAATAAGAGACATTTTGCTTTTTTTTTCTTTCTGTAAGTCTAGTTTGTGGTCTATAACACTTGGGGAATCACCAATAGTTAACTACCTAGGCAAGCTTTTGAACTATAGAGAGACATACATGAAATCTAGCTTTTCCCAAAATGAAAGAAATTCTTTTTGACCTACTAGATACTGACTCCTCATATTATCTCCTCATTAGGGGCAAGCTAAAACTTATCTACAACATTAGAAAAATCTAAATATAGTAACACAGCAAACCTTTTGAATTTAGGGCAGAAAAAATGTATTTTCTCTCCTTAAGTACCACCTTGCTGTTGAACAACAGTGATGATCTATAAGAGTTAATGCAAAGTCAATGGAACAAAAGTTAGTTTTTTAAAATGTCATTTACCATCCTGAAGAAGTCTGCATGCAACATTACATTTCTCACTTTCTGTAAGTCTTGGAAAGACATGATATTTTCCTGGTTTCGTCAGCAGTGAAAATGCCTTCACACAGGCCTGTAGCTGATGACATTGTAGTGAAAGCTCTCCAAACACTAATTGGAAGTTAAAAAAAAAATCTTGACAACACCTCACTACATCATAGTTATGTTTCATCACCTTAGACATTCATTATCACTCACCACATACACATATGTTAATGGGGAAAATTATTTAGAATTGCCTTATATTGCAGAGTCAAGATATTTCTCTCTCTCTTTTTTAATCTTGTTGAGTTAATTTTGGATGACTAACAACTTGTGATATCGATTGTAATTTTATACATATATTATTGTGCAAAACAATATGGAAACCCCCAGGTTTTTAAGAAAGTCTTCAAGAAATGTTCTTCCAAAGAAAAAAATGAAATGCATAGAAGTTTCCTCACAACATTAAGAAAAAAAATTCTGTACTATCCTCAGATTTGTGTAATTTATTAGACCAACATTATCCATATGACTAACTTTCTTACTATTTGAAAAATGGAAATATTAATGGACATTTTAGTGGTTAAATGATTAATGAAAAATATTAAAAGAGATGCATATTGTATTTCAATATTTGAATACAAAGAATAATGACAAGAAAAAAATAGTGCTCGGTTTGCACAAGGGGCCATAAGGAATTTGGAATATGATAAAGATTTAGTAAACTTCCCTCTGCCTGGTTCTCCCCTTTGTAACCCATTGAGGGTTATAGCAAGTGTTCTCACAAAATTATAAACAAAAAAAGGTATAAAAAAAAGCCTCAATTTGTATGTGATTCATAGAATGAAGTTTATAGTAAATATTAAATAATATATACTATAATTAAATATTAAATACATACAATATATTATACATATTAATACAGACAATACCTTTGGCCACACTATCTGCTCTGCAGCTTTAGCTTGGATTCTGGTTTCACAGAATCCTTTCCTTTGGACAAGTTTAGAATGAGCATGTTGTGTGTAGAGACTATCCAAAGGAAATTGCTTTTGTGCTCTCCTCATAAAGTATGTGTAGAGGATATCACATAAGTATATGATATGACATATTCTAATCCATAATACTGCTTACCCAGGCCAATATTCCATCTCTTCCCTGTCCATTCATTTGTGGAACTATGCACTTCTTCATGAAAACAGTAGCTATATCAATGCATAGGATTACTACAGTTATTAGAATGATGGAAGAGGCTATAAGTCAAGCTCCTAAATTCTTCACACTCTACCTATGCAATTAGAAATTTGTGACCTGGAAGTAAAAGTGTGCCACAGATGTATTATCCCCAACTATTGATTGTTAACCAAATCAAATTAAAATTCCCACATAGTAGTAGCTAATGTTCACTGAGTGCTTACTATGTGTGTGGCATCTAAATTAAGAACAAATAATACCTCAAGCTTGTAGGAAAAAACCTGACAATTTAACCATGGTAACAAGTAAATACCAGAACTGGTTTTAAACTTATTTAATCAATAAATGACAATTTGTCTCATTTAACAGACCTCTGAAAGCCAACCAATTAGTGGCAGTGTCATGCCTTCAAAGTTAGCCAATCAGTGGCAGGCTTACTGGAGTGACTACACTTTTATAGCTGGCACTGATATTCACCCACTGCTACAACACAAATCACACTTCCAAGGCTGATGTTAATAACTCCTGCCTCTGTAACTAAGACATCCTCAAAGCAAGCGTTTCTCAAGTGTCCTGAAAAAGTTCAGCAGTTTGCTTTACTCCATGAGTCTATGCCTGACCCATACAGACCTTTCTTATTTCAGGACAGAACACATTACTAAGCTTTTCCATTTCTGATATTGAGTGGTGTTCTCTTCCTATGACAAAGTGTTAGCTAATTTAATGCTCATATGAGCTCTGTGAAGTAGATACCATTATTATCTCCATTTTAGAGAGTAGAGAACTGAGATATAGGAAGTTAAGGAATTTTCTCAAGGCTGCAGCTACTCAAGTGTTGTATAGCTGGTAAGAGTCCAAGCAATCTGACTCAAAGCCTAGACTCCTAACAACTTTGCTATACTGCCTCTTACACCTTGTAAAAGAGGCCTAGAAAAGTTCCCACAGTCTCTCACAGACCAGAAAAAGAAGCAAAGTTTTAGAAAAACGACTGCTGTGTTTTTCCCCTTCACTTTTAGCAGTTTTAAGCAAGAGTGATTTATGAGGATGAGGATAAAAAGTGAAGCACTTTAAAGTATTATTTGGGGGCTTTTAAAATATGAAATCATCAAAATATGGATTATGTGTGGCTGAAGAGCTACTTGGTCAATAGCCTTCTACTCCATTTGTGAACCTTTCTTGAATTTTTTTTTCTATAAGAAAAAAATCTGATTGCTACTGCCGGATACAAACCATAATTCTACTCTGCTTTTCTTTTAGGGCTGTTTGGCTGGAAGTATGCAGTATCCTAGTACCAGTTCAGCTGAACTTAGGCTAAACAGTGTTTCTTCAGTGGAGAAGTGAAAAATGATTAAAAGAGGCCAGGGAGTTTGTTTGGTGCTTCCTGATTGGGTGATTGGCAATGATATTATTATTAGTATGTACAAAAATATTATTAAAAGGTTCTTGGTGGTAGGTACACCATATTAAGCAGTCAATAATTCAACAAAACAGCAACATATAATTAGAAAATAGCTATGATTACTGTGAGTTCCTCTATTAGGCACCAAAATATTATTAAAATTAAAACAGCAATTGGTACAAAGAACTGTTAAAAATCAATAAAAAAGCAAACAACCCAATTAAAAAATGGGCAAAGATCTAAACAGACACTTCACAAAAGAAGACATATAGATGGCAAAAAAGCATATGAAAAGATGTTCAACATCATTAATCATTAGGAAATTGCAAAAATTGCTCAGTGTCTTGCATTCAAGCAAAATCTGATTGGTTTAACTGCTTTATGTGTTTCTAAATGGCATCTTCCTCTTACCAACTCCCAACTGGATTTTAGGTTCCCGAAGTGATAAGTTATTATACGTTTTTTTTGAAATATAAATGCATTGTAGAGTACTACACACATCACAGGTGTGTGATACATGTTGATTTAAAGTATGTCTCTTGTAGAAAACGTATAGTTGCTTTTTATCCAGTCTAAAAATCTCTATATTTAGTTGAATTGTCTAGTTCATTTGCATTTAATGTAATTATTAATATGGTTGGGTTTAAATCTGTCATCTTTGTTTGCTCTTTGTCTCCTCTATTTTTTCTTTTCCTAGTTTTTTGTATAAATTGAATGTTTTTTGTATTCTATATTCTTTTTTGCCAATGGCTACTCTGAGCATTACAATATGCATTCTTAATTTACTACAGTGTGCTTAGGATGAATATTATACCAGTTACTGTAAAATATAAATGCCTAACAATAATATATGCTATTTATCCTCATCGATTATGTTACAGTAGTCATATATTTTACTTCTACATACATTATAAACCCCACAATAAAATGTTATTGTTTTTGCTTTAAACAGTAACTTGTCCTTTTCCAAAAAAAAGAAGAAATAAGTGTTTTCTTATATTTATCTACGTATTTATCATTTCATGTGTTCATTTTTTCTTGTAAATATAGATTTCCATACCATATCATTTCCTTTCCTTTCTCCACTATTTCTTGTAGCATAAGATCTCCTGGAAACAAATACTCTTAAGTTTTTGTTTATCTGAAAATGTCTTTATTTCCCTGCATATTTGAAGAATATTTTTACTGGATATAAAAATCGGGTTTGCTTGCAATAATTTAGACATCACTTTATCTTTTGGGCTCCATTATTTCTGATGAGAAGTCACCTATTATATTTATCATTATTCTTGTACACTGTATGTCTTTCTTCTCTAGCTTTTTATGATTTTCTCTTCATCTTTGGTTTTCATCAGATGACAGTGATGTATCTAGTTTTGATTTTCTTTGAATTTATGCAGCTTTGGGTTCACTGATTAGTATTGTCCCACAGGTTACTGAAACTCTGTTTATTTTGTTTTTCATCTTTCTTCACCATGATTTTCAGATCAGGTAATTTCTTTTAATCTATCTTAAAACTCAGCAATCATTTCTGCAATGTCCAATATGCTGTTAAACCTGTCCAGTAATTTTTATTTTTCATTTCAGATATTGTACTTTCAATTCTAGAATTTCTGTTGATTCTTTTCCATAGTTTCTATTTCTTTGCTTATATACTAAGCTTTTTACTCATATGTCTATTTTCTTTTAAGACCTTAAACATATTTATAAAACTAATTTTAAAGTCCTTGTTTATGAACTTCAACATCTAGATCTGTTTTTATTGACTGTGTTTTTCCCGTTGATTTGGGGGACATTTTCCTGCTTCTTCACATGTCTAGCAAGTTTTAAATGTATGTTTGTCATTGTGAATGATTCATCAGAGGGAGACTAAATTGTGTTATTTTCTTTCAAATGCTGTTTAATTTTGTCCTAGCAGGCAGTTAAATTACCATTGGGTATTCTTGATTTTGTCAGGCTTAGTTTTATGCTTTTTTAGGATAGGTTTATTTTTTTCTTAGTCCTAGGGCATGGCCTTTACTCTAGGGTGCAGCTTTTGATCCTAAGGTATAGTCTATGATGTCTCAACTGAATGCCATAAGTACCCAGTGAGATTTCATCACTCTGGATGGTCCTAAACTGTATTTGTTTCCATCCCTGCACAACTTCCATGTCTCCATTTAGCTCTTAGTTTCATATCAGCCACTCTGTAGGTCTTGTATAGTCTTGTGTTAGATCTCAGCTAAGAACTCACCCAGTCCTCAGACATTGACATGTGGGAAACTCTTATGCAGGCTTCTCAGACTCCTCTTTACATAGCTTCTGCTTCTCTGATACCTCGTCCTACAAATTCCAGTCATTTCAGTAGCCCTGAAGTACAAGCTCTGCCTGCTCAGCTCAGCAAAACCACCCTTTTCATGTGGGCTCCACCTTCCTGCACTGTGGTTTGAAAAATGTTCCCACGTGGAAAGTCTGATGACTCACATGGGTGGGCAAATCTTAAAAGCGCATTTTAAATGAGACTATACCTTAATGGTGAAAGGCCAATGAAATGCAAACCTCTGATAAAAATGCCACCACCAGTCATGTTTAATGATCTCTTCATTGTGAAATGGGCTATGTTTTAGGTTTGATAAATTACTTTTGCTCTCTTGGTGTTGGCATGGAATCTTAAGTCACAGGTAGATAAAATTCAACACAGGTAAGGTAAACTTAATAGAAAAATTTTCAAAAAGTTAAATTGGAGCCAAAAAATAGAGACCCAAGGAAATGTAAAAAAGTTAGAGATATTAGAAATAATAGTAATCCTGGCACATAATTTCCTGTCAAACTATCCAACTCAGCTCCTGATGAGCTGAGATCATCCTAGTACCTAAGTGCAAGTTAATTGAAAACTAAAATATACTAATACTTAATTTTTAAAAATGCTTTTATCATCTTAGAGTGATCAGAAACACTATGGAGATTTCCGTAGGTTTTACACAGAGACAGGAAAAGAACTATTTCCATAGAATGAGTTTGAGATGGAAATACTGGGAGACAAAAAAAAAAAAAATTTGTTTGTAATTGCACCCCAAGGGTTCTGCTTACTCAGTATAAAAGTTACTTTTATACTCAGTATAAAAGTAACATAAGAAATCAACAGATAGGTGCTGTAATGTAATTTTATTAGCAGTAGTGGTAGTAGTAGTAGTAATGGTAGTAGTATTCCGTGAGCCTGGTTGATATTCCCAGGGAGGAGACTATAGAATGAACCTCAGAATCTAAAAACAGTAAAATAGATGTGTTTTTCAAATAAAGTGATGTTTTTCTTCCTTTCTTTTTCATAATACCTCGATGATGTCCTCACTAATTCCAATGTTTCCCCTTGATAGTACCATACGTGTTTGAAACTGACATAGAATGGACTACTTCAATTTCACCTTTTTTGGGGACTGTGTATGCATACGTTTTCTAAATCTTCACCCTGCTTTCCCATTCGTCCTTCAACAACTGCGTGTAAATTGGTAGTTTCTCCTCCCGAGATTCTTCCTTCTCAAGCCCATAGTGAAATCTGTTATTGACCACAATACTTTTTCTAATGGAAACCAATGGCCATTCATAACTGCTAAGTGTTAATGCTCAAATGGAACCTTTTCCATGTAAATGCCCACTGATCATTATAGTTCATGTGTTAATTAGCCAGTTTGGTAGTAAACAAGGAAGTACTACTCTCAATGTCCTTTGCTTTTAAATAATTGTATATTCATGGATGGGGGAAGTTCTATTCAGTAGAATCAAGGCCTGCCAACTTTAGTAATATTTTTTTCATCAGAAAAATAGGGTCAAAGATGGTATGAGGAAATTATACATAAAATTTTCACATTAAATGAAAATGTCAAAGGAAGTAAATAATCAAGAAATCTCAAGTAAGCTATATTGTCACAAATGGTTAAAAGCACAGACAAATGCTTTTTATTATCTTTTTCTTTTAAATGATGGAAAACATTGCACCTACAGGGTGTACATTCATCAGGGTTTAAAAATACAGGAAACTGTAGACATTAGTGCCTCCTTTATTTCTTCTTCCTTCTGGATATTCTTTTCAATTGCTAGTCTCTACAAAACATCAGATAAAAAAACCTAGTAAGAACATGTAAGTATTCATTAGATATCTGGAGGAGTAAATACAAAGAAATAAGTTTTCAATGAATACAAATTAGAAAATGTTACTTTTGTTTTCTTTACTTCACTGTAAGAAACCCACGTCACTGAACAAATTTTAAATACTGTTTATCTTCATGTATCAGCCCCAAACTAAAAATTAAAAAAAAAAAAAATCCAATGTGACTGACAGGTATGATCAGTAATAATAGGTTTACTTTGATTTTAGCTTCGCATTAAAAGATACATCCTCTACTTGATGCCTTCTGGTACTTTGTACTCCTTGTTAAAACAGGAACTATGCAGGCAATTTCAGTGAATACAGAAGTGTGTTGTGCTTTTATTATATTTGATATGGTCTTTCATAAGTGAAACCTTTTCTAGTATTTCCGTGCATTATGTCATCTAAATTGCTCTGTCTTCTGCCTGTTCCATTTCTCATATTTTGCTGCTTTGTCTAGTTATTTCAGAAGAAAACAGCTCTCAACTTTGCCTTTGCCTGGGAGAGTTAAGAGCACAACTCTTGGAGTCAAATCTCTGATTTACTACTTGGCCTTGGGGTATTCATGTTATATCTTTGAATCTCAGTTTTCATATCTGTAAAATGGTATATAATAATTATTATTTCTGGGGGTTGTGAAAAGATGCAACTGATAATGAATATTTATATAAAACATTCAACACGATGTGTAGCACATGATGAGATTATAAGAAATGGTAGCGACTTTCTTTCTCATAAACATCTAAAAGGTTGTTGAACCTCTTCACTATTCCACATGTTCCACATCCACAGTAACATTGAGTAATAGGTAGTTTTTATTTTCATGAAAAGCGTCTCTTAAAATTTCCACTCCAATAATCTTAAACATCCATTTGTCACATAGTATAAACTGATGTGGTCATCAATACATAAGAAGGCATCCTTTCAAGTTTGTGATAGAAGCAAGATTTAAATTTCCAATTTGTGATTTAACAATTTAATGTTTTGGTTTTTTAAAATATACATTTACACAGGCAGAATTGACATTCACTGGGTAGCATTTAATAACACTATTTTGAATAAGACATCCAGGATATTCAGATCTTTACAAGCCCAAAGAGCCAAACTATAACTTCCAAATGCAATTTTTTACTGCTATTGATTTACATGGTTATAAAGCCAGCAAGAAAAAACTATGTTTGCCTCACCAAAGTCAACCAAAATTATGACTGCAAGTATCTTCAGGAATAATTAACAGGATATTATACTTGAATTTCATTTTTTATATGGTAAATATAGATACTGCCAATAATAATTGATCTGCTGGGTTCATTTTATACTGTTCTGCTTTAAATATCACAGCAAATTTGGTCTCATATTGTTTTCTGTTTAATAAACTTAAAATATATATATATATTTTTTTGGTGAGGAGATCAGCTCTGTGCTAACATCTGCCAAGCCTCCTCTTCTTTTTTTTTTGCTGAGGAAGACTGGCCATGGGCTAACATACATGCCCATCTTCCTCCACTTTATATGGGATGCCGCCACAGCATAGCTTGCCAAGCAGTGCGTCGCTGCTCACCCGGGATTCAAACTGGCGAACCCCGGGCTGCCGCAGTGGAGCGCGTGCACTTAACCGCTTGCGCCACCGGGCTGGCCCCTTAAAATATTTTTATTTAACATATTATTCATAAGCTTTTCAACAAATCATTCTTCTAAATGTTATTTTAGGTATACAGATTAGTATGATGTGGTCCCTACATGCAAAGAAGCATGCAAATCCATCAGGGAGATAGACATACCCAATAACACTTAGAAATAAAAAATGGGCAGGGAGGGAAGTGGACTTCTGTCTCCAAGATTGGTTACTTTTCACCATACCAAACAGACGACTCCCTGGGTTACTGAGGTCATCTTTATAAAACATAAAGCGTTTTGCTGCTTTGGGCTTTATTTTTAGTCCTGCTTCAGTCTTAATGAACAATCAATGTTATTTCAAAATAAGTAATCTGTTAGAAAATGTGAGTAGTAGAATCCATATACTTATGAAACTAAGTGCATGGATGTAATTTCTCTCAGGTACAATACATTTTGACTTTTTTGCTGCCTTTGCTTTCTTTTCTGGCGCATAAGATGCATATTTTAGATAAAATAAATTCATTTTTCTCCAGAAAGAGCTCATATTTAAAACTAAGCTTAAACAAAGCATAATGACCTAGCTCTAAAACTCTATATTTCTTTGCCAGTAGAAACTTCTCTCCCAATGATCAAATCCAAAACAGCCTGTGATAATATCATGAAATTCAGTAAAAGGGACCCAGAGGAACTTAAGTTTTAAAAAAAGAATATTGTTTGTCTTATCGTGTATATGACATTTGAAAAAAATACATGTATGCTTGATGGTGAAGACAAGATTCTCTCCCCTCAAAGACCAAGAAATTATGTAGTCATATTCTATCTCTATGCAGACAGCTCTTCACTTGTTTGATTAAGGGCAATGTTACCCATAAATTCTATAGCTTTATTCCACAGCTTTAAGAGTGGATGATGATAAATTTAAGTTGAGCACTCCATATTTCTCCCAAAGTGCTTTCATTGTGTTTGATTCCTTAGAACTGGCTTTATTAGACAGGGGTGTTCAACTTCTTTTGTGCAGAGAAATATATTTTAAAAAATGTATAATCATGGCAAAACTCATTGACTTGTATCTTACTCAAGACAAGAGAATACTCATTTTTAACATACATGCTAAAATGATCCATTTTGTATATACGGGAATAGGAAAAAGCAATCAAGAATAACTGCTTTTAGTCAAGATCTTATTAAGTCATAGGGCAAAGCACGATCAGAGGGAGGATTTTGTTATTTATATGCATATATTTGATCATATATATGTATCTATAATATACATATACATTAATATACATATATATTTACCTACATAATGTATTTTGCCCCTTTCAGCATCAATTTTAATCTGATTGTTCTCATACCTTGAATCAGATATCAGATACAAGTCAGTGAAGTTTACCAATGTTATATATATATATCTGTGTTTTTGGTGAGGAAGGTTAGCCCTGAGCTAACATCCGTTGCCAATCCTCCTCTTTTTGCTGAGGAAGATTGGCCCTGGGCTAACATCTGTGCCCATCCTCCTCTACTTTATATGTGGGAGGCCTGCCACAGCATGGCTTGATAAGTGGTGCGTAGGTCCGAGCCCGGGATCCAAACCTGCGAACCCCGGGCTGCTGAAGCGGAGTGTGCGAACTTAACCACTATGCCACCGGGCCAGCCCCCAATATTATATTTTTAAAAATAACAACACAACTGGTAATAATAATAATCTGAGCTGCATTTGCTCAACATCCCCCCTCCAAATTGCTGCTCTAGGTAAGAGCAGGCATATGTAGTAGCAGGTCAAGAATTTAGAGATTCTGGATCCTGGCTGAATATCTTTCTAACTCATCACGAATAAGAGTCTGAAAGAAACTTTTAAAATCATGCATTGTTTACCATGATCTCTTCAGCATTTAGCAAAGTACTCTGTCCAGCGAGGCATGTATAAGTGCTTTAAAATCTTGTCTGATTAAGAGGTCCATAATGCCTGGTGATAAACACATCTCCTGTTCTCAGAATTCCCATGTGGTGGTAATTAGAGACTTATAAGCAGAGATCTAGTCCTCTTCAGAGTCCTGCGGTGAAAACTCAAAAGTGCAGGACTGAGTTGAACAGAGCAGAGTGGAACCCTAAGAATATCAGGGTCAGCAAACCATTTGATTCAAGGTGGGCTGATTTGAGGTTGCAGAGAAAGATCCTGTCCCCCAAATCTTGACTCTCAGTTCTTAATAAATATAATTCTGATTTGGGATCCAAAAGGTGCTGTTCCCAGGCATGCCCAAGAGTTTTAAAAGTAACAAGTTGCAAAATGGAACCTGGCGTTTCGAACTCCTTTCTGCAGGAATTTTAAATTTGTGTAGGATTTTCACACTGCATGGACTTCCTTGGGGATAATGGAACAGCAGTGCTCACACTTATTCACACCTGTGGAAAGCCCTTGGGGAGCATGGAGCAGTCAGAGGCCTCTGAGGTCAGATCAGCTGAGGTTCATGTTGGTTCTTGCTCTGTCTCTTGCTGTTACTCTGTATCTCCACGTGTAAAATGGCATGGGTTTGTCTCACGACACTGTTGTGAGGATCAACAGAGGTAAGTTCACAATGGTCTACAGTGCATAAGGAATAAGGATAATGCCAATTACACATTCTGACCATGAGGCATATTTGAAAAGAACATACACAGAGTAGGAAATCCCACTCGATGTTTTGTTTCTCAATGGATAAAAAAAGAAAAAACCCCACCTCTTTGTCTGGAAATTATCTTAAAAGCCATATCCTTTTCTTCTGCTGTCAGTGGAAATGGAAAATAGGTGGCCTAATGTGACATTTTGTCACTGAAATCATATAGAAAGCGTAAGGCTTGCTCTACTGCAGAAATTTAAGGAAATTAAGCTGCCATCTTCTTACTTGTGATACTTGTTTATGAGAGTATTGTTCTTGAGCAATTGTTTTCCAAATGTGGTCCTTTCATACTCCCCTCAGAATCATCTAGGGTGCTTGTTAAAAATGTAGATTCAGGGCCTAATCCCAAACTAACTAAATTGAAACATAGGGTGTTTCAATTCATAGCTCCCCCAGGGAGCTGCAAGGTAAACATGTCTTCCCTGCCCCTCCCCCATGGCACATGTCTATCAGAAAGCTGAGGAATCACCGCCTAGAGCAGTAGTCTCCAAGTATTGGACCAGCTATCCAGTTTGTAAACTTATGACATCCTCCCACATATGTTGTCTATGTTCTATTCACTATTAATTATGCACATTGTCAAACATACACAAGATTTGAAAAATATATTAAAAGTTAAAAATATAAATATGGTTGGAAATTAAATATTTTCTTTCTTTCTTTATATTGGTCTTATAACTGCCTGGGATGCAAGAATTATACTTTGTACCTCTGACCCAAAGATTAGATTGACTTCAAATGCGGAGGATAACAAGCGTTAGAGACGGGATGTACAAATCCAACTCCTTCTGTTATTCCTTTCTTTGAAAAATATCTATTGTAAAATATAGTATAACCCCTACCTCTCATCCAACTTTAATAAATCTTAACATTTTGCCAAATTTACTTTAGATTTTTTTAAATGATGAAAAAACCAAGAGAATATTTAAAATCATCTGTGTATCCCTCCCTGTCCCTTGTCCCTTCCTTTTAACTCCAGAGTGTCTATTATTCTGAAATGTAAGTGTATGAGTCTCATTCACGATTTTATGTTATACATACATAAATATTCACCCACAAGCAATTCTCTTTCTTCCTTCATCTCGTGCTCCAAGAGAATCGTTATATGTGATTTAATCGTTCTGTAAGTGCTTGCTTACTTACCCCAGTATTATGGTCTTAAGATTTATCCATATTGATACGTCTAACACTAGTTTATTTAACTAGTATAGTATTTCATTGTACGAATACATGTATCATTGTGCATATGTGAAAAAGTTTTCCTTGAGTTATACACAAAAATGGAATTTCTGGCTTGTATATTTAGTAGATCTACAATTTCATATTTTCAGATATCTTAAATTATGTCAATTATAAAGGTGTAAAAAATATATCTTGCTTTAAATTGTCTTTAAATCATGATTAGTGGGATAACCATATTTTCATGTTCGTGACTAGTTTTCATTTTCTGTGAACTGCCTATTCATTTCTTTTGTTCATTTGTTTTCTGTTGGGTTCTTTGGCTTTTCCATATTGATTTGTAGATGTTTTTATATGTTTTGGATATGAACCTTTTATTTGCTTATAGATATTGCAAATACCTTCTCTCAATGAATCACTTGCCTTTTAACTTTTGTTGCACAAAAGTTTTAAAGTTTTATATAATTAAATTTATGATTTTTTCTTTTATGGTTTAGAATTTTTGAATGGTCAAAACCATAATGTCAAAAAGATATTCTTCTCTATTTTCTTCTTCTAAAAGTTTAGCATTGATTTTAAAATGTAGATCTTTGGTTCATCTGCAATTTCTATAAAATGTATTATTTTTTTTGTGAGGAAGATCAGCCCTGAGCTAACATCTGATGCCAATCCTCCTCCTTTTGCCGAGGAAGATTGGCCCTGGGCTAACATCTGTGCCCATCTTCCTCTACTTTATATGGGACGCCGCCACAGCGTGCCCCGACAGGCGGCATGTCAGTGCGTGCTTGGGATCCGAACCTGTGATTGCTCTGGCCGCCGAAGCGGAGAGCGTGTGCTCAACCACTACGCCACCAGGTCGGCCCTTATAAAATGTATTTTTTAATTTACATGAAGTAAAATTATTATTATTTTTTTTTCTGAACAGTTTTGAGAACTTCGACAGATACATACTACCACATCAGTCCTGTAACCACCACCACAGTCGGGATACAGAACTGTTCCATCACCCTAAGAATTCCCTCATGTTGCCTGTATGTAGTCAAATTCTCCACCCACTCCTAAACCTTGGCAACCACTGATCTGTTCTTTGTTCCTATAGTTTTTCCTTTTCCAGAAAGTCATACAAATGGAATCATATAATATGTCACTTCTGAGTCTGACTTCTTTCACTTAGCATAATGTATTTGAGATTCAGCCGTGATTTTGCATGTATCAATAACTTGTTCTTTTTATTGCTGAACAGCATTCCCTTGTACGGTTATATCCAAAATTTGTTTATCCGTTAACCAGGTGAAAGACATTTAGGTCATTTCCATTTTGGGGTGATTATGAATTTGCTGCGATAAACATTCTTGAACAAGTTTTTGTGTGAACACGTGTTTTCATTTCTATAGGGAAAATATTAAGGATAAGAGTTTGTTTTACTGTATAAGAATCTGCCCAAGTGTTTTCCAGAGTAGCTGTTTTCATTCTGCAATGTATGAGAATTACAATCCCTTCGTCGTATCCTTGTCAGCGTTGGATATTGTCTTTAAAAAACTTTTTTTTAAATTTTTTTATTTTAGCCATTCTAATTGGACTGTAGTGGTATCTCATTCTGGTCTTAATTTGCATTTTCTCAATGATTAATGACTTTGAGCTTCTTTTCATGTGCTTGTTTGCCGTACATGTATCTTCTTTGGGGAAATGTATATTCAACTATTTGCCTATTTGGGGCGGAGGGCACTATTTGTTTTCTTATTGTTGAGTTTCAAAAGTTCTTTATATGTTCTGTATATATAAGTCACTTTTTAGGTACATGGTTTGTAAATATTTCCTCCCAGTCTATAGCTTGTTAATTCTGAAGAATCATGGCTAGTTATTTTGTAGAGTGACTTTAATTTCATTTCAGATTTTTCTGATGTTTTTATGTTTAAATTCAGGTTATGCATTTGGGGCAAGAATACCACAGAAGTGATCTTGTGCTCGTCTCTGTGCATTGTGTCAGGTGATATATGTGGCTATGTCTCATTATTGTGATGATATTTTTTTTAATCTGCTTGATTTATCAGATTCTTATATTAGTGCATTAAAGTCTATCATTTATAAGTGTGTTCCTTGTCAGTTTCTTCTTGTTATTCTGTCAGTTTTTGAAGCAGACGTTTTGAGGCTAGATTTTTATGACACGATAATTAGATCTTCTGGATGGATACCTTTTTTCTTGTGTGTTATATCCATTTTTATTGCTAAGGTAGTTTTTGACTTTAAATTATATTTTGTTGTATATTAATATTGCTAATAATAGTTAACATTTAATTAATTTTTATTTTTCCCTACTCACCCTCTTTTGCCTTTTTAAGTGGTTTTTTGCTCAATTTTGGTGTTTTGCAATTATTTTAGACTCTTAAAAAAGGCAGTGATATTTATTGTAAATATCAGCACATTTAGACATTTCTACCATTTTATTTTATAATTTCTTCTTGGTATTATTTTCTTTCTCTTCATTTTCTTTCTTCTTTTCTATAGATAAATTTTAAAATTCCTTTTTATTTCCTCTGCTGTTTTCAGGATTTGTATTCAATTTCTATTTTAGGGGAGGTTTCCCTTAATTGTTTTTACATGCATGATTATATATATTTCTAACAAAGCCTAAATTTATTTGGTATTCCTCTCTTCCTCACAAACACATCACGAGGATTTTACCACACTTGCCCTTCCTTTTGAACGTCTCACCCAACACCACATACATACATTCATATTGCTATTGTTATCCAGAGCAATGGTTTTACAATTTTTTTGTGTGTGTGTGAGGAAGATTGGCTCTGAGCTAACATCTGTTGCCAATCCTCCTCTTTGTGCTGAGGAAGATAAGCCCTGAGCTAACATCTGTGCCCATCTTTCTCTATTATGTATATGGGACATCGCCACATGTGGCTTGATGAGCGGTGCCTAGGACCACGCTGGGGATGGAACCTGCGAACCCGGAGTCGCAGAAGCGGAACGCAGAAACTTAACCACTACGCCACTGGGTGGGCCCCTCTATTTTACAATTAAAAAAAAAATACTTAATAAAATATTTCATTTTAAAATCAATAATTAATTACATTTTGAAACACATATTTATTAATTTATCCTTTCACTCTTGTTTTTACTATCTCATTCTTTCTTCAGGGCACAATTTTCTTTGATTATGTGTAAGTTTAATAGTTCCAAATGGGTGTGCCTCATCACACTGGGTGGCATTGATCTCCTCAGTCCTTGAGGTGGCCCGGGGGGTCTGAGGTGACCAGGTGTTCCCAGCTGAGTGTAGCCTTGTTTGTTTACCCCCACGTGACATACAATTTTTATGATGTCCCAAGCGTGCCACTATGTGAAAAAGTTTGGGAAATGCCACTCCAACAACTCTTTCAGTGTGAGTCTGTACCTTAAACTCTTGTTGTCTTTGAATGTCTGAAAAGTTTTTCATAGCCTAGCTTTAAAATTTGAGATTGACAATTATTTTTTTATCACTTTAACAATATTACTTTATTATCTATTGCTGCTGATGAGACCTATTCTGTCAGAGTAATTTTCATTTTTTTTGTTTATAATCTGTCTTTTCCCTCTGATAGCTTTTGAGATTCTTTGTCCTTGATTTTATACATTTCACAATGATGCATTTAGGTATAGGTTTATTTTCATTTATCTTGCCATAACACTTTAAATTTGAAGACTAATGTTTCCTTTCTTTTTTCAATTTGGAAAAATTCTCACCTATCAAATCTTCAAATTTTGCGGCTCCATCACTTTTAGAAAAAAATCCAGAACTCTCATGTGGGAACTCCTCTATTCTTCATGTCTCCTAACTGTTCTTTCATTTTGTTGCTGTTTTAATCCCTTTGTGACTCTGCTGCACCCTGGATGAAGACTTCAGTACTGTTATCCGCTTCACCTATTCTCTCCTCATTTGTCTGTCTCTGTGTCTAGGCAGATTTTATCGCATCTTTTTAGATTTTTATCCTCCACAATGGCTATATTTTTAAATTCAAAATTTCAAGTTGTCTATTTTTTTTTATATTATGATAGTCAGAATTCTAAGATAGCCCTCAATGACCCATGTCCATATATAAGCTCCTCCCCTTGAATGTAGGTGGGACCCATAACTTTCTTCTAACCAATGGAATATAGCAAAGGTGATGGAATATTATTCCCATTGTTATGTTTCCTTTTATGGCAAAGTTGAAGAGATTTTGCAGATGTCGTCGAAAAAGTCTCCAATCCATTAACTTTAGGGTAATCAAAAGGAAGATTATCCTGGGTGGCCCTGTCATAAACACTTGAGCCATTTTAAAGAGGGTCGAGAGGTCAGAGATGGGAGCAGTAGAGATGCTCTCCTCATGGCCTTGAACAAGTTGCCATGATTTCTACAGCCACAAGGAAATGAATTTTGCCAACAACCAATGAACAACAATAAATTTTGCCAATGAACTTTGAAGATGCCCCCAAACCTCAGATGAGACCACAGTCCTAGACAACACTTTTGATTACAACCTGGGAGACCTTGAGCCGAGACACAGATCAGCAGCACCTGGCCTTAGTCTAAGTCACAGAAACTGTGAGATAGTAAGTGTATGTTGTTTTTAGCCATAAGACTTTGGTAATCTGTAACTCAGAAATAGAAAACTAATACGTATGTTTATCAATTCTTATTCTATCTTTACTTTTTTGATTTCAGAATTTCCTGTTTCTTTTTCAAATGTTACTCCTGTGTTTATTTTTTTAATTGTTTTACTCTTATTAATTTTAAAAACCTGATAACTCTGTTATATTAGTTTTATTTCCTCTTGTCTGCATTAAATTTTGAGTTATTTTCTTGACTGTCTTTCTAACAACTACATTTTTTTGTTCATGTAATTTTGGGTTTTAGGCTAATTTAAATAGGAAATTCTCTCTCTTTCTCTTTACTTCTTCTCACTACTCTCTTTCTCTAAATATCTCTCCTCCATACCTGTTGCCTTGACCTGCCTCTCATAGGACCGCCAGTTCAGAAGGAGGTCTTGTATCACCAGGCCTTAAGTCAGCAGGTGTATTTTTTTTAGGTTTTTTCATGGGGATATTTCTGGCTGTCCCCACACCTCCCTAGGCAACATGTTCGTGGAATATCTAACCCAGGAAGCAGAATTTTTTTAGATTTCTTTCTAGAAGAGGGGAGCTCCATCCCAGCCACTGGTTTTAAGCAGCTAGCCTGGTCTCCCTCCTAATGTGAGGCACTTTTGGGATTCATTCCCCCTCAGAAACTTCCAGCTCCAGATTTTTTTCTGAATGAAAAGCTCATCTGGCTTGCGGCTTCAGCTCTGCTCACCCCTTTATCCCATTTTAGAATCTCAGGTGCATTTATTTTATTTTGGAATCCAGTTATGTTTTTTTCTCCTTTAATTACAAATATTTGTTGCTGCCATCTCTTTGTAGGGACGAGGCACAAAATGTAAAGTTATAATTCATATTTATTTTTCTAAAAAAACTACAAAAAGGCTCATAACCATGATATTTTATCAGACATGTAAATATTGCTATTCCATGGATGCAATATTCACACCAACATTTACATATTAATATGTACTCACATACCTTTTTCAGGTACTTATCGCATGTTTTTTTTTTTTTCTAAGTACTGTCTCTTCTTTTTGTACATGAGAATAGCTGTGCGTCCTTGGCATCTATTTTATACAGTGAACGCTTCTGAGTGCCCAGAGTTGTTTGGATTAGTGGTTGGTATCTAGGTAACCTAGGTAAATCAGAGGTGCTTCCCTGTGAATTTGAAATTGAGATGGCAAAAGGAAGACAGAGAAAGAGAGGTCATTTACTTTTCATGTGGCTTACCTGTATGAGGCAAACTCAGGCCAAGTTTACCAACACATGAACGAAGTAGAAGAAGCTCTTTTGTGGGAAGACTGAAGATACACAGAGAGAAACAGAGTTCAGAGATGATCAGAGGGCTTCCCAGTTCTTGATTTCCAACCTTTCCTACATTTGGGTTTCAAGACATACCTACATATCCTTTGTAATAAATGTAACTGTTTGGGAATACTTTATTGAGTTTCTGTTACTTACAAGTAAAATGAGGCTTCACTAAGTGTGAGATGTCACTCTATTGTTCGCTTGGTTAAGCTGGACCTATGCTTCCCAGAATCTCCTTCCCTTATGGGTCTGGGTTAGAGTTGGCTAAAAGTGGTACTTGCATGAGATTTGGGTAGTAAAAGGAGAACAGTGTCCAGTGCTCTCTGAAGGTTGAGATGGTTAGTTGTGGTGACAGACTGAGTGAGGACAAGCTAGTTGGTTCCAGCTTGTCATTTAAACTCTCCTCTGCTCCAGATCCAGCTGGATCTCTTGCCAACTGCTGAACTTACTGACCCATAGGGTCCTCAGGCCTGTCACCAGGTATTTTCCAGAGACTTCTCCATCATCTTCCCCTACTCAGTTCCACTTAGATGTCTGGGCATGCTTGGTTTCTCAGGTTGACTGGTTTGTGACTTGTCTGATTTCTTAATTCTCCCTTTCAGACATTCATTTCCTCACTCTTCCCACAATTATGGAAGGTCTAATTCCTATAATAAATCTCTTGTCCCACAATTCATAGTCATTTTGCTTCTCTGATTGAACTCTGCCTGGTATAGTAATGTAACTTATGTCAAAACGTTGCCTCAGAAGTATGATTTCTAGCCAATTCCCTCAATATACTTCCTCACTAAAAGACTAGTTCTCATGGCTTCTGTATTGCTCCTTTGGGAAATTTTCCACTCCAGTGAAGAACTTTTCATTATAAATATTATTTAGTACAATGTAACATATTTGAAGTGAAAATGTATAAGTTTTTACATAATATTTATTGAGAACTTACTGTGTGCTAAGCAAAGCTCTAGCATTGGGGATGCAATAGTAATCAAGATAAACATGTCCCTGATTTTATGGATTTTTGTATTTTAGTTGGAGGTTGGGGGGGGCATAAGACACAAATAAATGAATAAGATAATTTCAAATACTGGTTGTACTATGAACGAAGATCTGAGATTGAATAGCTAGCAGTGGCAGTTTCTTTAGACTGAATGGTCAAAGAAAGCCACACTGAGAAGTCTTTCAAGCAGAGACCAAATGAGATGGAAGACTAACTATATGGAGATCTTGGGAGAGAGCATTGCAGGCAGAGGGAAACAGCAAGTGCAAAGGCCTAAGTGGGGAAAGAATTTAGCAAGTTCCAGGAAAGGAGGAGAAGAGTGATAGAAGATGAGATCTGAGCGATAGGTACGGGTAAGATAATGTATGGCCTTATAGACCACAGAAAGCAGTATGAACTTCCTTCTAAGTGCAAGAAGTGCCCATTCAGAATTAAAGTTTGTTGTGGTATGTTTTCTGTTTTAAATCTTACTCTGGTAACTGGGTGAAGGATAGATAGCAAGGGGACAAGACCGGACGCAGAGAGACTACTGTGACTAGTATGCGGAAGAATCCGGACTCGGGGGGTGTAATCATGTAGCATTTTCTTATTCTCTTTCCCCATCCCTTTATTATTTATTTCAGACAGGAAGTTTTCCTCCTGACCTTTGTTGAAAATTTGAGTCATTCAGTGTATTTTCTAATTACTTTTAAATAAATTTTAGAGTCACTTTAAGTTACTTCAGAAATTGGAATGTGCATTCTCATGGAATAATCATCAGTTTTATTCAAAGCTCAAGCTTGTTGTAGGTGGAAAGCCTACATTCTGGGTAGGGTCTGTGGCTGGCTTCTTTCTCACCTCCCATCCTGTGGTTTTTGTGTCCTGGGAAGTAAGCTGGAGGGAAGAATGAAAGATAAGAGGATCTGGGACAGGAAAGTTCTGATTTGCCTGGTATCTGCACTCTTTCTGTGTCTAGCTAACATTTAGAGCTTATGCTTTCTCTTCTGGAGTACTTTTGTGGATCAGTCAGAGAGCTCACCGCCACCCCCAGCTGTTCACTTGCAATCTCATTGATGAGTGATGCTCTCTCTGCCTCTTCACTCATCTACTTCTGAAATCTCTTTGGGTGGTCCCATGGGGCATGCTATAGCTCAACCTGACTCTGTTACAGCATGTGGACATCCTTTGATACACAAGAAACATTTAGCCATAATTGTCCTGAAAAAACTCTAGGAAAACATTCTGATCAATTTAGCCACCTTTCCTTTACTCCTTTCTCTCCCCTTTTGAATTTTCCAGGCAGGAGTCAGACACTAGTTGATTGTTTGCTCTTCACTGACACAAACCAATCTTCTTCTCATAGTCCTAAATATACCCAGTTTTATATCTTGTGTCATCAAATATTCCACCTGCTACCACCCCTTTTGCAGTCTAACACAACACATGAGTCATTCCTCACTTGTTCTGTGAAGTATAGCAGAGCAGTTACAAATATAATTAGGAATCCAGACTGCTTAGGATCAAATATGAGTTCAACTTATTAGCTGTGTGACTTTCAGTGAATTACTTAAATTGCTTGAACTTCAATTTGTTAGTTTGAAAATGATGATAATAATAGTAGCTTATAGACTTGTGTGAGGCTTAAAGGAGTCACTATTTGCATAGATTGGCGTCTGCCTCATTGTAAGCACCCAATAGCCATTGCCTGTTATTCCCTGAAGATTTCAGTCCCTAGATCACTGTCTCTCTTTCTACTTCTCTCTCCAATACTACTGTGTTCTTGGTTCTTGATCTAAGAGAATTTGAATATATAATTTGAATATATTAATTGAATACCTTGGCTTCTCTCTTCCTTAATAAGCTCTTCTTCAATGGAATTGTCTTCCACCTTGCTTCAGGAATTCTCTCACTTATATCCTACACTTGTCATTAAAACAGATGTAACCCCTCCATAATCTCAATTTATCTCACTTTCTGATTACAACTTCCTTTTTTCCCTCTGGTATCTCAACTGCAATAATCCTTCAACCCCATCCAGAAGCTATAATCCATTTCTCTTACCATATTTGCACAATCTCTCAACCCCCTCATATGCTCAAGTTACCTCTCATGTATTCTAGGACCTACGCTTTCCCTGTGTATTCTAAGTTTCATAATGGATGTGTAGACTCAATCCTTTGTCCATAAATCTTATCTTTCATGATCCTCTTGCTTTATTGTACCCTCTTGGCAATACCCAGTCATGGCTAAATCCGTCTCCTTCACTTCTCAACTTCTGCATAGGTAGCTGACTGCAGCTAGACAAAATTCCTATCATGCTGACTGATCTCACACCAAATTCATGATCACTGACTTCAAATAGGCCCTAAAAGATGTTCATCAAATCTAAAGAATTGTGCTTATCAGCATAAAATATGCTCTGTCTCCCAATTAATTGAAAAAAAGTATTTCCTTGACCCTAAAATCCCCTCCATCTAATGCTCTTTCTGTAGTGAAACTCCTTGACTGATTTTTATAACTGCTATCTCTTAATTATTCTTCTCCAGTCTCTCTTGATCCACAACAACTAGCCTCACCTTTAATATCAACTAGACTCATGGTTTTAAATTCCACCTATATGTTTGCAACTCCCCAAATTAAATGTCCAACATGTTCATTTAGATATTGACCAGAGACATCATAATATTAGCATTTTCCCAGCAGCTATACCCCACCACTCAATTCCCCACCACTGTTCTCTTCAGTCTTTCCCAATTGACTAACACCATTCTTCCAGTTGCTGAGGCCAATAACCTTGGGGTCATGATTGTCTTCTTTCTTTCTAATGTATATCCAATTAGTGAAACCTGTCAGCTCTACCTTATAAATATATCTCAAATCCAGGTACATTTGACCAGCTCCATTGCTTTCCTCCTGGTCCATGCCACCATCATCTCTGATCTGGAATTTGGCAATAGCTTCCTATTTCAACCCTGATTGCTTCTCCCCAGATGCCTTACAGTCAATTCTCAACATAGCTGTGGGAGCGATCCTGGTAATGAATGATGAATTTGGGGGGAATTTAAAAACAAAATAGAACCAAAATACTAGACATCAATAACATAGAATAGGTGAGAAGTGATAGGAATTAAAGCATTCTAAGTTTATTCTATTAGATAACAACTAATTAAATCCATATATTGCATTTGGGGAGTTATAGGGGGAGGGGTTTTCTCTGCCATGAAGCGATGTTTGGTGAAACTAATTCCCTAGTATAAGTTTTCAATAAATCTGATGAAAGTGCTATATGCTAATTAGTCTTAAAATGGAAAGAGAATTTTTAAATTTAATTAACACCATGTTGTTTTCTGTGGCCTGTTGACAGAGACCAAGTTGTGTGGGAAACTTCCTTTAAGAATAGTACGCTTACTATATATGTTAAGTGTGGTCTTTCACATTGTGAACCCATATTTTCTACTGAAAGGGCCTATTATAAATAGGATTTTCTTCTACTAAGAAAATATTGTTAGTGAGGAGAGAAGGAAAGTTAAATTTAGTTTGGCTAGGCTCAGAGGAAAAAAGTAGGCATTCTTTTAAAATAAGTACATGAGGAATCCTTTTGGAAAGTTATAATTGTCAGTCTTCTTGGTTACTTGGTAAGTACTTAATGATATCCATTTTAGCTATGTTGGAGATATAAAAATCACATAAGATACGTGAAAGTAACCTGAAAAAATGTTTAACCATGGTAGTTATTACCTATGGAGAGGAACGTTTCCATTCTGTCACTGGTGGGGCAATTGAGCTCTCTTGCATACTTCACCTCACTTTCATGTTTGACAGCTCAAAGGTTCTATTAATCCCATTTCCACTTTGTGAATCTGAGCTTCAGGAAGGAGGCAGAGTATGAAACTAATGTAGGCACCAGCCACACTACTGAAGAGAAAAAAGACTCAGGTGATTCCTATCTCTTCTGAGTCTCCATAGTTTCTCTGTCCCGTCTCCTGACGCCAGCTTCAGGAATTAGGTAGAGCTTCATATATGAAGCATTCTTAAATGGAAAAGTCAAGAGCCTTGACTTCCCTCAACTGTAATATGGGACATCTCCATATTTTCAGTCAGGCTCTTCAGTGTTTAATCACTTGCATCGTTCATGTGGGGCTTCCGTTTGGCCAGTTATTCCTTAGCTCTTCTGCTAGCCAATGTTTACACAGAGTTACAGGGCTTTTATTTTTATTTTTTAACGATGTGACTACAGGGTAATAAGAATGTGTTCATAAGTCATATGCTCACAGGAATCTTATCCTTTTTTTTTGAAGAAGATCAGCCCTGAGCTAACATCCATGCCAATCCTCCTCTTTTTTTTTTTTGGCTGAGGAACAACAGCCCTGAGCTAACATCTATTGCCAATCCTCCTCCTTTATTTTTTCCCCTTTTTCTCCCCAAAGCCCCAGTAGATAGTTGTATGTCATAGTTGCACAATCTCTCTAGTTGCTGTATGTGGGACACGGCCTCAGCATGGCCTGACAAGCAGTGCATCGGTGCGCGCCTGGGATCTGAACCTGGGCCGCCAGTAGCGGAGCGCGCGCACTTAACCGCTAAGCCACGGGGCCGGCCAGGAATCTTATCCTTTTATGGCATACCTTAAGTGGAAGTTGCTATTAATGGAATGCTCCCAATCCAGAATCCTCTATCAAGAAAGGGGCTTCTTTTTCTTTTTCTTTTTTTTCTCAATTTTCAGTTATTAAAAATGTTTTAACAATAAATTCCCCCAAAAACTTTCAGTTTGGTCTAATTGCTTGATTTTGCTAAGTTTTGACAGATTGCAAATTGTTTAATTCAGATTCTTCAATTCCTTATTAGTTAAATTGACATAAGAGCAGGAGCCGGATTCTCTTCTCTTTGCTGACATGGTCACATGGATGATGGAGATTAATACGCACTCTATCTGTTAAACTCCAGTAATAATACATTAGTTTACAGTGTAATAATAAATAATACAAAATAATATATTAGTTTACAAGCGACCAGCTCAACATTTCCTCTGCTTACTACTATACTAACCACACAAAGGAGTAAATTGAGTAAAAGTATTGGCGTTTTGAGAAGCAAACAATATCTCAAAAATAGTTATTGGAATATATACAGACTGTGGAAGAGATGAGAGATTATGCCCACATGCTAATATCGACTCATGCCATCATATTTTTAATGGGAATGTGCAATTGTCACCTTCAATCATTAAGACAGTGCAGAGGTTTGGGAATGGCATTCGTGCAACTTTCCTTTGGCCAAGTTTTAGTGAACAGGGATGTAAATATTTTGTTTTCTTGAGGAATGACAGAAGATTTCCAATTTGCCTAATCTCAATTACTTTGTTATCTACTACACTGAAATATCTCTGTACTTTTGCATGATTTGCTACATAGATTAAAGTGAAATCACTAGGAGAAGCACAGTATATATTGTAATAGAATGAACAAATATAGCCGTGAACACTGGGCAAGGACTCTTGGCAGCTCTTCCCTGAAAGCTGTGGAGGACCTGCTGTGCAGAGCCCTAAGGCATTCTGACAGTGAAAAAGCACACTGATAAATAATGTTTTAAAACATGTAATTAATAACTAAGGCCACAGTATGTATCCCTTCTAGCTCAGACAAGGGAGTTTTTTTTTTTTCTTTACTCTGCAGTATTAGCAACTTTCCCAAGAGGTAATATACAAAAGATATTGGGAAATGCCAGTGTCTTTTTAATTAGTGTTTTTTGAATAGAAATACTTTATAAACTTTGCACTGTGAATTACGGGGAGATAAAATGGCAACACACTTAACAATAATGATAATAATAATAGTAACAATATGATACTACTGCATGAGAAGACAGCAGAATGTTTAAAAGCTCAGACTCATGAGTCATAGAGATCTGGGGTCAAATATAACTCTGCCAACAAGTGACCTTGAGAAAGCTATGTAACCTCTGTGCTTCTCTGTAAAATAGAGATAGTAATAGGACCTATGCACAGTGTTGTTAGGGTTAAAACAGATAATATATGTAAAATACTTAGTACCTGGCACATATTAAACCCTCTGTTTATCCTAGCTATTAATTACGAGTATTGGTATTTTACACAATTCTCCATTTTGAGGGAAAGAGTGGCAGAGTATGCTGTGCACTAGTGTGAGAACTGTTTCAGGTTCTGAGCCATTAGGTATTTTCTGGGGCAGAAAAGGTAGAGAACTCTGTAGATCTGGTATCCATAAAAGAACTTAGCGGAGATGCATGGTCCTCACATCCCTTCATAGTTTCCTTACTCATGCCTTTGGGGTTGTTAAGAGGCAGAGGGAAAAAGAGAGACAGGGAGAGGGAGAGAAAGAGAGACAGGGAGAGGGAGAGAAAGAGAGACAGGGAGAGGGAGAGAGAGAGAGAGACAGACACTCCTTACAAATTCCACCCTAAAGTAGAAGACCAGATGTTCTTAAACCCTGCTCATACTGCAAACATGCCAGTGTGCCAGTGAATTCCAGGCTGGGGGCCGTCCTCCTTGTTCTTTGAGATGGTGATTTCTTTTCACTTGTTCGCCCATTTTTTCCAGGACAGGTTAGTGTGGACTTTTAACTCTAGTCACTTTCCTCAAGAAAGCTTTTCTTACCACCAAAGCCTAGGCCGTGTCCCTCCCATGTGCTCCCAAAGCACCCTATACTTCTCCTATCTCAGCACCACACCCTATGACAATTGCCCTGTTTTCTTGTCTTGCTTCCTCTCCCAGTCTGTAAGCTCTGAAAGGACGGGCAGCATTCTTTGCCCAGTGCCTAGCACAATGCCTGGCACATAGTGCCTACTCAATAATTTTCATGTGGTTTCTCTCAATGATTGAGTGGGCGGGCTAGCTGTGCAAGTAGCCATATTCCAATGCTTGTGTTTTTAAGAACGTATGTTCTTTGATAGAAATACAGGCTTAACGAATATGAAGTGAAAGGTTACTTGTGGTAGTGATAGTAAAATAAGTAAATTGGATGAGGTACAGACCCTATCCATTGTTGCTCCTTTTTCATTTGCACAAAGACAAAATCTTGCTATTTGTTCAGGAGACATGGGAAGGTATGAAAATATGAGCCTTATCCACACACCTTCTTTGACTTGTAAATTTGTTTAATTGTGTTGTGCACTTGGAAAATGATTGTTATCCCGTTAGCATAAGCTAGTATAGTTATAAAAGGATTATAATGTTCATTGTTCGTATAGTAAGATATCTACAATAAAGTCTGTATATGATTTTATATTTTACAGAGCACTTTCATATCTATTGTTTCACACTAACTAAAGTCTTAAAATTTATTCCATCTGAATTTACCCTTAGGTCGTCAATTCCTTAGCCCAATGAATTTTGATAAATGACTTCTAGATCCAGAGATCTACCTAACCTTCCCTTGCAACCTTGAATCTAAGGACTTAACTGAAATTCTTTTGTTTCTAATGAAAGAACAACTCAAAGCTCTGTGAGGGCCGGCCCCGTGGCTTAGTGGTTAAGTGCACGTGCTCCGCTACTGGCTGCCTGGATTCGGATCCCGGGCGCGCACCGACGCACCGCTTCTCCGGCCATGCTGGGGCCGTATCCCACATACAGCAACTAGAGGGATGTGCAGCTATGACATGCAACTATCTACTGGGGCTTTGGGGGAAAAATAAGTAAATAAAATTATTAAAAAAAAAAAAACTCTGTGATATTTTGTACCCATTTGACTCCAGCTATTTTCCAACCTGTGGCAACAAGTTTTGTTTTTTTAAATTCAAGGTTCAATCACATATCTGAACATACCCTCACTTCTTTTTGTCTTACTAATTATCAGTCTTCAAATGATTTTCTTTTCCTCTTTAATCCTCTACTAATTTGGCAAGAACAGCCTGATACCATCTAGGTTTTTCACCCTATTTCAATATCTTTGCATTGTGTTTGGAAGGCTAATTTGTTCAGGACTTGTACAATGATGAGCTTTTCTCAAAACAGAAGCAGCAAGCTGCTTCACACCAACGTATACTTGGCCCCTCTCCTGTCAATCCATATGTAGCAGATGCAGATAGAATCTGTTGGTTGGCACAAGAAGCTCTGTGCACATGGCTCCTATTTTTAAGCCTCTGTTGGTATCCATGTGCAGAGAATGCGGCTTGTTACTGACGGACTCTGAATCACTCCAAAAGGAACCAGACTCAGAAATCCATGCAAGCAACCTAAAAATGAAGAACTTCCTAATGTGTGTGCGTGTGTGTATGCGCGTGTGCATGTGTATGTATATTGACCAGGAAAACATGAATAATTCAACCCTCTCATACCCAGCCACTGAGCTCTCTGTAGTCTAAATAGAATTGCAATGATTCCATATAAATCATATCAGTCTGGAAAGGTCCAATGATTATATTGACAGATTTTCTCTCACTCTCCACCTTTTAAAACAACACTGTTACAGATGCACAGATATATGAATTAATGGCTCTTTGATTTTAAATAATTGATGTAGAAGGCCATAAGGGCAGCTTGGGATAATATGTCATTGTATGGAGAATAAAGACACCAAAGATAATTTCAAAAACATGTTGTGTCCTGTCATTAATGATAAAAGTGCATTAATTGATTTGGCTGTCATCAAAACAAGAGATCAGTTAGCTATGAGATTTTCAAATTGGTTCCTAGAAAGTGAGAACCAAGTGATTACTTGATTTCTTTAGGTCAGTGGTTATAGTAATTCCTTATTATAAATTTTTTTTCATAAAATACTTTTCATAATATACTAAAAGGCCTAACAAGGATTTTTAGTGGAGAAAAAGATTGTTATTCAAAAAATGTTTCTTTTCTTAAAATTTCCCTTTTCATATCTGAGCTGACTCTTTGTACTTTTATCTTGATCCTATTCTTGTCCATTCTAACAGTACCCAGCCTTCACATTTTACACTTCCTGCTATCCTATAATACCTGGAATAGATTAAGGAAGACCAAAGGTATTTCAGAACTAGTGAGGGATGTGATGAAATAGGAAGATATTTTTGGGATAAGGGACTCAAGAAAGGCTAGAGAGAGGCAAACATGATAAAGGAGAGTTTTTAAAAATGATATGCCCTATCCACAAAAGATGCATCCTAGAGAGTCCCAGCACCTGTTGTATTATCCTTAATCTCAGACGCTATCTTGTCTCAGACTTGGATTTACAGTTTTTATCTCAGTTTAGGAAGATACTGCCCAATACCCTTGACTTCTGCATCCATCTGTCAGCCACCAGTCTTTCCCTAAGACCAATGATGCCCAGATGGAATTTATCATCTGGGTAGTAAAGCAATATTTTCAAATTATGAGTGGCTCATAATATCATTAATGGATTTTGACCAGTATTTTTAATAAAATAGAAAACATCAGCTTGTATATACAAAATAGGGAATAGTATTAGTTTTGTGAAACGTTTGTTTTGGTTATAGTATGTCTGTGTGTTTACTGGGTCATGATCCAAATATATTTATTACTATGGCCAGTTGTCAAAAAAAGTAAAAAAGACACTCTATTGGCCTCTTATATTCATAAAGTCAACATGGCTAGTGTACCCATCAAGCTACTTAAGAATTGGCTAATAACAACTAGCTTAATCCTCCCTTCCAGAACCTTGCTACTTCTTTGACTTCCCAGTACCAGAAACACCCTGAGCCTGACCAGCTGCAGGATCAATGACTATTTAAGTAGAGGCTCTCGAGATCACCTCCATTGCACCAAGGAGGATGAAAAAGAATGTTCCTACCTCGGGACATCTGAGAAGAGAGATGATGATGGCATGCTCTTTTCTCAGTCCATGCATAGCTCTGCACAGTAAGGGAAAAAAGAGCATGTCTCCTCTCAGAACCTCCTACCCAGAGCCACCTGTTGAAGGTAATCTGTAATCGATCCTGTCTCCCTGTAAGTCTACCCTCACCTCTTTCACGTGCAGTTGAGGATAAAATTTCAGGCACAACCACGTATATTCTAAATCAGGAACACAATAGCGTATGTTAGAGTGTTTGGCTAAGCGACCACGATAAAAACCTGGCTCTGTGTCACCCTGGAGAGAGGGTCTTATCAATCTACCTCACGTATCCATAGCACCGAGGATATGGAATATATAAAAACCCTTTAGCTCTCCTGAATCAATTTTTTTCCAGATCACCTCCGGTTCGCCTTTACCAAACTATTGTTGCTCCCTTCCATAATCTCAGGCTGTGTGACTCACCTTGGCTCTGGGCTCTGGCTTCTTGTTCCTGTGTCAGATCCCATCATTAAGCATCTTACTTGGACATGTTTCTCTGGCCTGACTCTCAGCTCTCTCTTTAGGACTGAACTGATATTTAATTTTTGTCTCCCTGTACTTTCCACCTTCACAGTGCATCACCCAGGTCAGTTGGATTACTCCATACAGCTGTTCTAGAAGGGGAAAGGGAATTAGATGTAACTCTTTTCTGCCATTAAATTGCTGCCACATATCCTAACCCTCTTACGCTCTTCCCCTTACTACTTGTGCACTGGTGAAAGAAGTTCTGCAAGGAAAAAGAAACAGACTGTATGAAATAGGAATGGAAGACAATTGAGCTAGCTGATGACTCTGTAATCTTTGCTTTTCCCAAGTTGAAATATATATTCTCTTCTCTACTCTGCTCCCTTCTGTCATTTTTCTCTCAAGATAATTTGAAATCAGGGCTGTCTGATATCAGGTGCTTCTTGAAGCAGAACCTGGGCCAAGGTTTGAGGCGCAAGTCATTTTGTTTCTCCGGAGAAAACATTAAGGAAATGGGGGCAGCAGGATAGAGAAGGGAAGAAGCCAAGCCAGGTGCAGTTTATTCAGCTCAGTCCTGGCGTATACACTACACCTCAGAGTTTGAGAGCCTGTTCCTACAAGGCAAAGGAGAAGGACTTGCATGCTTTCACACCAGTTTGTCTATTGGGAAGGGCACTGGGAGGAGAAGAGCCTGGAAGCAGTAGAGCTAAACTCCAGGCACTTCTGCTTCTCCTCAGCACCAGAGGGCAATCCTCTGAAGTAAAGCTGCTGTTGGGGGAGGGGCATAGGGAACTGCGAAAGGGATCCTAGGGGATCTGGGCAAGGCACCGTGAGTGTGCAGTACAGAGACATGTGCTCGTTCCTTTAGTCTGAAAAGTGGAAGCCATTTTCCAAAATCACGTGAGAATTTTGACTAGAGCTCCTTTTCCAGCCAAAAGGAACCACGCTTTCCAATTGCTGGTGTCAGGATTAGACAGAATGGTGTTGCCTAGACTCTGATCTATCAACCAGGGTGGGATGAAGTGACTTAAATTACCTAACACTACTGAATGCTTATTATGGCCTAGGCACCATTTTACGACTGGAATATGTATTACTTCTTTTAATATCATTTAAGTCTCTCATCAACTCAATACGATACATATTAACATGTGATTGAGCCAGGCAGTCTGACATTGGAGCCTATGCTTCTCTTCAAAAAGAAGCTAATGTGCGTTCTACAAAATTAGAAAGAAGAAACTCATGACTCCCAGGCCCAATTTTTGCAAATAACACCCTCCTCTCAAATAAAACATGAAAAAAAAGAATCCCAACTCAATGGAATGAGAGCCCCAAGCCTGACTTTATTAAGCTGGATTCTTGCTAATGTGTGTAATCCATAACCACACACACAGTGTTCCTGCACTGGGGAAGTCATAATTAGAGGATGATCCCCAGTGTTCTGGGCATGCTTTTGCTTCTGAAGGGAAAATCTTGTTTGACTAGACTTCAGAGCCAAGATAGGTCCTAAGCCTTACAAAGGTTATGACCCATTTTCAACGTGGAATTCGAAACAAAAACAATACCAAATTATAAATAAATATAATGAGGCCTAATAATTCTCAGAATCTACCCATGATGATTACTTCTTTGCTTATTTAAAATATATCCAATTCTTTCAGAAATTTATTTTCTCTCCTTTTTTTCTGAGGGTGGGGTGTGCCTCAGCTCTCTTGATGTCTTAAGTACCGGTAGATTCTGACTTTTGAGTAATCAGTTCCATCACCCTCTTTTCTCTTCTCCCACCCCACACTTTAGTATATATACACACAACCAACTTCACACACACATGCACACAATTTCACACCCAAATTAGTCAGCTTTTTCAGCATGTGGTTCATGGTGTTCATTAATCTCACATATAAGAAATAATATTTTCCCTTAGGAATAACGGAATTTATCTCTTAGGAATAAGATTTGAAAGCACGTAGATTTTTCCTTTGCTCAGCTGCCATTCTTGGCAAACAGTAGGAAGCATGCTCTTTTTCGCCTTACTGTGCAGGTATTCTGCCTGTTGGATGATGCTCTTTGGTATTGCTACAATTTCTACTACAACTTGAATTTTCCTCCTGTTACTGCTGGTTTATATTGTTCTCCCCTGCAGAGTTCCTTACCTGGTTTACTTCCATCAGCAGCAGTTTGCGAGTCTCAGATGCTTTGCTGTTTATATTAAACTGAGTTTGTGTCGAAGAAGCTGTGAATTCATTACCAGAAGGCTGTGATTCCATCCTGAAATTTTGTCTTAGTTACCTGGTTTGTTCTCTGTTATTAGTCAGTTTCTTTTCGTTTAGAATTGTATTATATTAACTGTTATATTGAGCTGTTTTCCTAAGCGCCATTTTAGAACAGAATGGAATATAACTCTAACAAAAATATATGTGTGGATATAATTCTTTATCTTTCTATTTTAAAAATTGTTTTTCCAAATATGGAGTATATGTATTCCCCAGATCTTTGTTTTAGGTATGCTTGTTTCTGAATTAATGAATTCCCCAGGTTTTAGATAACTATTGATAATATTTTTATATCAGCTCTCTTTACTAACATATCAAATTAATTTTGAATCAATGCCATGTAGTAATATTATAATGGAAAATGAGATTGCATTTTCTCTCTGAGAATTCTCTTCTGGCATTCACTTTGTGCTCCTTGAGGGGCAAATCTATTAAAGTCACACCATCTTTGTCTTTCTAAGCCTTAGTTTCCCCAAGTGCTCAGTGAGAAATAACATAAAAGGCACCCTAGTGCTGTGTAGGCTAATGATAAAAATTATTGGATTAATGTTTGGAAAGTGTTTCAGAATTCTCTCAAGAAAGCTATTATGTAAGTAGCAAGTACTATTATTGTTTTGCTATTTCAGCTTCCTTATTTTTCATCTCTCAAAGTCATTTGGGTCATTTACTATGGAATTTTCTGATTCCTTGACAATTTTTAACGACTCTTTGGAGAGCCTTTTGAGGGCTGTTTAATCCCCTTGTTGATGATCCATCTGCTTGTGGAATTCATGTGTTTTTCGCAACACATTAATATTCAGTATTTAAAAAAAAATAGTTGTAGCTATTTTGTACCTGGATGAAATTGCTTCTCTTTTGGAGGAGAAATTTATGATTTTGCTTTTCAAATTGGATTTTTTATTTTTTGTACACTTTTTGTGTGTATGAGGGAGGTGGAAATGGAGCTCAGGAATGCCAATTATTAATGACATTATTTGGAAGAAATATAATTGAGGCATGATCGCTAAATTATCCTATGAAACCTACCAAATGCCTTCTTCCTAGGAGTATGATTGTAGTATGGCAATCCTTATGCTCTCTAGATTGGAGTCACCAATTAACAATGCCAATTCTTGGAGTATGGAGCAAGTGCTATGAATTCCCATACATACATTATAAAAACTTACATTCTCTCATAATTCCCACAATTGAGGAAAAGAAAGGGACAGCATATTTATTAGATTCCTTATCCTTTACGCTTCTGTGAACAGGACGTGGGACCGAAGGGTGATTTCTTCCATAGAAGCATATAATTATACAAGTTCTAGAGTGGGAGAGAACGATAAAACTGGTGTTTAGGAGTATATTGCTGGTTAGTGACAAAATTATATCCGTAAGATGGCTTAGAGTTTTATTCCGGGTTTATTTCCACATGTTACTCCACTAAATCTGGTCCCAAGTAAGTTTAACAGACGTAAGTTTTACCTTTAGGAATGTTAAATATAGAAAGCGAATATAGTCTAGCTCAAGTTTCCTTGTTTAGATAGTATTCTGAAAATGATTTTTTTTTTTCTGACTGGACAATATTAACTGATTCTGTTTTTAAAAAGTGAGTAGTACTAACTCTTTCTTCTGGTAATCAGCAACTGAAAGGAAATGATTAAGCGTTATCCTACCTTTACTGTGGTAACTATATTTTAGGGTAAAACAAACAGCTCCAGCTGATGAGAATTCTTTTTTTCTTTTTTTTTCTGCAGAAGAATGCCAGCTAATAAATGTGGAAAGCATTAGAAAATCATATATATGCAGTCCCCAGTGAAATAATTGTTTGAGACAATGATCTTCAATGGAATAGACAATTAGGTGAAATGTCGTTGGGGAACTTTACAGTGAGAGTTCAGCTGTCACCACCTGAACCACGGATCAGCTAAGTGTCACTCAACTGGGAGGACCAGCCAGTGTGTGTCTCCTGAGGAACAGCACCACTGATGGAGTGTACTTGCCACAAAATAAGTTGATTCTGCATTTAATCATGCCCCCAGAACTAACTCCTATTTACAAGAAAAGTGGAAAATAAAAGTATAAATAACATCACAAGAATTTTTAGATAAATCCAAAATGTGAGCCATTCTATAGGATAAAGAACCATGTTTCTGTAATATAGCAATAATGTGAGGAACAGGTATGAGGGACAATGGACTGCTTTATTTTAAAACAACCAAATGTAATGGGTACATCTTGTTTGAATCCTGATTCAGATAAACTGATGGTTAGAAGGACATTTTCTTGAGACATTCAGGGGAATTTAGTTATGGAGTGTACACTGGATAAGGACAGTGAGTTATCATTAATATTTTAGGTGTAATAATTGCATCATAATTGTTAAGGAAAATGTCATATTTTTAAAAAGTTGTACACTGAAATATATATGAGTGAAATGAAAGGGGTCTAGGATTTAGAATACATCAGCAAAGATTCAAAAAACCAAGCTGCAGCAAATGCAGCAAAATCTTGAGGGTTACATGGAGAATCATTATGCTTTCTTCTTTTGTATATTTTTGAAAAGTGTCAGGATAAAATAATTTTTAAATGGGTAAAAGAGCATGTGCTTGAGAAGGCACTTCAGATTTCCTATTCTTTCACTGGCATAACAACAATGTCATTGAATTCTTATGCATTGTCACTGCTAATTAGTTTCATGAAAAACTGATGGGTTGGGATAATGTTTTTTTTTCCTTGGGACCATCAGAACCACAGAATGTGATTTTTATTATTTATTTATTTGTTTATAATTTATTTATTTTTACCACAGAGTCACATTAAAACTTTCAATGAACCTGAAGCATCATGCACTTGATTGTTGAAATAAGAAACTGACAAACACTTGTTTGCTTCACGCTGTCAAAAGTTGGGTCTTTTACCTCTTTTTCTATAGCTCTGAATTCCAGTCTTCCTCATCTGTTCTGCGATGGGCCAGGCAGCCTCTTCCTTCTGTACTTTGATACATGTTAGTCCCTTTAGCTAAAATGCAATGTCATTTCTCAACTGCTAAGCGAATTTTCTAATCATATTTAAAGTCACAGTACAGGTACTCCACCCTCAATGAAAGTCTACATGACTCCTTCAGTCTATTTTTTCAGTCTTCGGTACTCTTTAGAACAATTGCCTTTTCTTACTTTTTTCTATATTAGTCTCCCAGGGATAAGATCCTTGAGGACAGGGCAGGCACCCTGTCTTTTCATCTTTGTGTCTTCATCTGGCACAGGACCTCATATATATTGGAAACTCTAAATGTTTGTTGAATGACTAAGTGAAGGAGAGTCTGTTAGTGTAAACTAGCTGCATATTGAGAACTTTTACCCCTGAGATGTCCTTATTGTGAGGAATGTTTTTCAGTTTCTCTCTTTGTAGTCCCTGGGGACTACAGTTTTGGCGTCTTAGGCAGGAGCACTAGAATTTGGCCGGCTCAGATGCCTGGGGACTGGCTTTGGGTGCTTGTAAATGTGTGGCTCTTTTTCTTTTAAAACTCAACAACTTTACCTTAGGAAGGGGGACAGATTTCCATTGTTTTCATTCCATTACAGCCACCTTCTTTTCCTTCTTGCAGTTTTTACCACCAACCAGAGCATCGCTTCCTGACAGACTTCCTTCCCTGTGGGCTTTCCAAAACTCATTTCTGTTTATTGTTTGTTGTTGCATTATGCTAGTATGGAATGGAGGGTGAACTTCATATTATTTCTCTCACCATGCCACGTACTATACATATCAAAGGCAACTTTCCCTGAAGCTGTGTCTGGCATCTGGGGACCACGCTTTGTAGAATCTGTCTTTGCGGACGGAGTCAAAGATCTGAGCCCAATGCCTAGTCACAGACTATTTCCATTGCTGCTGAATTCCTACAGGGAAAACAGTGGAGAAATATTGAAACCTATGGGAAAGTTCTTAAAGCTGTCAGTTTCCCAATCCTCTTGGCTTGTTTCTGTTTCCCCAAAATGTACCACATATCTTTCCAAAAGGCAAGCAGGAGGCTGGGTCTCCCTTTGAGCAGGAGTAGGAACTTTCATGACATTTCTCTCCCCTTGAATTAACAAATGACCTCAGTTTACCTGAGGAGATTGATTCCCTTCACATGGGCTAATTAAAAACTCATCAAGTCCATAAACTTTGACAAGTCTGATCATGGTTCTTTACCTCAACTGATATTTCAAATAATTCCACAACTCTGAGGTGTTTCTTTCCCTTCATAGGTCAAGAAGAGCAGCATAAAGGTTACTCAAGGGAGGATTCAGAGCCTAAGAATCTGATTAAAAAAACCATAGAAATTATTTAAGGAACACCAGAAGTGGTTCATGCCTCATTTTCAAGGTCTTACAAAACAGCTTAGGGTTATATTCACTTACAAACTAAGAGAGATGTTTTCAGGATTAGGTAGAAAAGACGACAGGGTGTACTAAGGAAATAAAAACAGGCTCCAGACAGCATAAGAATAAGTAGAGGTTGTGAGATGGGGAAAAGAATTGTGTCCAATATCCTCTACAGTCAGGAGGCCAAACAGGGCAGCACCAATTTGTCCCCAGTACAAATGCTAGGAAGTGAGGCCAATAGGTTAAGCACTTGTTACTCAGCTTTTGGAAGTGTTGCCAACTCCCTTAAAACCAAGACTTAGAGAGCCAGCCCTGATTGCCTAGTGCTTAGAGTTCGGCACTCTCACCACTTTGGCGGCCCGGGTTCGTTTCCCGGTCTTGGATCCACATCACCCGTCTGTCAGTTGCCGTGCTGTGGTGGCGGCTCACACAGAAGAACTAGAAGGACTTACAACTAGGATATACAACCATGCACTGGGGCTATGGGGAGGGGAAAAGTAAAAGAGGAAGACTGGCAACAGATGTTAGCTCAGGGAGAATCTTTCCCTGCAAAAAAAAAAAAACCCAAAAAACTAAAACTTGGATTACTGCAGATGACCATGGAAACACTTAGAACAGCAAGTGTTATTTTCTGGAAACAATTTAGTCTTAGAATTCACAAGTACAGAGAAATAATGTCAGGAACAAAAAGCAACAACCATGGCATAAAGACAAAGGAGAGAAAAAACATAGACGACCCACTCACAGCACTCTTCCGGTGACTAACAGCGGCCTTTGTTGCATCATCTAACCACTTTTAGAGCTACACTGACATATTTCCTACTATAAAATTAAAGTAAAATTCTAATTAGTTTGATATCGCATTATGTGTGAAGTATCAAGCTCATCTTTGCTGGAGAGAAAGAAGAAACACCTTGAGTTACTCACATTAAGTTGCCCTAGAGCATAGTCAGGAAAGGTGGAAAAGATGCTGCCCGAGATGTTGCCCGCTGCGTTTCTTCTTTTTTTAAAGATTTTATTTATTTGTTTTTCCCCCAAAGCCCCAGTAGATAGTTGTATGTCATAGCTGCACATCTTTCTAGTTGCTGTATGTGGGACGCGGCCTCAGCATGGCTGGAGAAGCGGTGCGTTGGTGCGCCCCCGGGATCCGAACCCGGGCCGCCAGCAGCGGAGCGCACGCACTTAACCGCTAAGCCATCGGGCCAGCCCGTGTTTCTTCTTAACACACAGGCCAAGAGCAATCCACCAAGGCACGTCTCCATGTTCATAGTTACAGTGATATACTTGAGGATTTTCTACAATTGCTTTTTCCCTATGGTAATCTGACTATTGGAGATTTCACCAATTGCTTTCTCAATGCTGTGGGAGATCCTTCTAACGAGAAAAGGAGAAATTAATGCTTTTGTAAGCAACAATGAGCAGAAGACTACGTAAAATAAAGTATAATCTTAAAAAAGAACATTTAAATTATGGAAAGATGGTTGGCAAAGGCCCTGGAGGGACCTGGGAATTTTAGATTGGTGTAATGATGAATGAGTCACTGTGACTCTTGAGATAGATGATTCTCAATGGGAAGAATAGAGTAGTAGTTATGATAGTGCCTAGATTAAAATTTTGGTAGTACCACTTACTACCTAATGGAGGTAGTGCTCCCTTACTAGCTCTGTGACGTTGGACACATTATCTAACCTTCTCTCCATCAGTTTCCATATATGTAAAATATACTTTTCTCCCAGGGTAGTTATGAGAATCAAATGACTTAATATCTGAAAAGCATTTAGAATGGTGCTTGACACATAGTAAGTATGACACATAGGTTTGTTAATCAAATAATACTTAAAATTAAGTAAAAGTGGTCCCTGATCATGGATATGTAGAGAAAATAATAAACTTCAACTTATATAAAAAGTTTACTTCATTCTTTTAAAACTCATATTTTATATTTGTTTAAAATGTGCGTTTTAAGATTAATCTATGTATATAATTATAAATTGTAGGAGGTGTTTGTGAAATTATTTTTTGTGCTGGATCACAACAATTTGATAACTACTGTTCCAGATTAAAAGTCTATCTGTAAAACTGAAACAAACATTGTATAGGAATATTTTATGGGAGCATCATTGTTTTTTCAACATGATTAGCATTCTGGAGATGTTAGTGTCATGTCCATTTCTAGAAGTGTGTTCTAGAGAATCTGTACCTCACAGGGCCTCTCTAAGGGGAAACCTGATGTACCATGTGATTACTGTCAGTTATCTCTGATTGGATAATAAAAGGGTTGGCCACTTGACCAGCAACAAATCAGATTCTCTTTCATGAGATGTGGAGCTAAGAGATAGGAACTTCTGTCAGTCATTGGTTGATCCTTAGCTCAAGGGTGATATAACATTAGGACTAGTGTCAATATCATATCTGTACAAAATCATGTGCAAATTAAAGTTGGAGAGGAGCAAATATTAAACATTAGAGACTTTTTTGTCATGACAACCATCTTTATTGATCTTCCCAAGGTAACTTTCATGATGTCTATTCCTTGCAATCTAATATTTCCAGGTTTGAATATTTACTCTGGATTGAATGTTGCAAAGAAAAATATTAATAAAAATAACTAAGACTAGGGATTAATAAAGGAGCAATTATACCATTGAAGTAGTGGGAAAACTGCACAAGACAAATTATTATGGTTTGTGTTTCTTTGAATTAGAATTATACATCGTAGTTACATATTAATTATCACTTTTTGTTGAAATTAGATATCTCCAAGTCTTTTCCTCAAACTTAATGAATAGAGTATAATCTTTTCAATTATTTTTAGATAACATCAGGAGACTCATAAAATTCTATAACCATTTTTTAAGAAACTATGTTTTACTAAGTGGAATTTTCAAAATTCACATGTATTCTACTCAAACACAAAGAGAGAAGATTTATGGGGCTTCAGAACGATTTCCACAAAATTGGACAGATGCTCACGTATATTTGTTGCATTTTTAAATGAATGCACCTTGTTGTACTCCATCTGTTTGGTACTTTAAACTCGTTCGGGAAATGACATCTCGAAGGCTTGAGGAGCTTCACTTACACGCACACGTACACAATAATACTTCAGACTCGTTTCACAGTGAAATAAAAGCATAGTTGCCTAGGCAGTGCAGCTTAAAATGTTTCTTTTATTAAGATTAAAACATTTTATAGAATAAAGCTATAATGTATTTAAGATCATTTTTCTTGTTTACTTGTGTTGTTCTGTCTTTCTCAATGTCTTTGGTTATAAAAATGTCTTATTATGTTTTAAATATTGCAGGCATCAGAGGGGGAAATGGCAATGATTTGTGCTTATCATTGCACAAAGTCCAGTAAAGGTTAATGAACTTCAGCTACTAAAGAAATTAAATATTCAATTTAAACCCAGACCAGGTGAAGAATATAGTGATTCTTTTGAAATCTGCTATAATTATACCTAAGCATTTCAACCTTGGTCTTATTTTTTTCGTGCCCAAATAGAACATGCCAGATAAACAAGGTAGTCTTGTTCGACCTACAATCATTCAGTATCTATCAAGTAAATTTCGTTCCTCATCACTTTCAGAGAATGAACAGGTTAGGATTTTGTGCACTATAAAGAAGACCAAATAGCTTTGTGCAGCTGTTTGATGGAGACTACAAGATCACTAAAAATAAAACAATTTTTAGTTCTGAAACTGAGATGTGGAGTAAAGGATTTGACTTCTGTGCTATGTAATATACTAGAACTTAAACTGTAGGACTAAGAACTTGAAAAATAACACTGTCTCATCAAAATTACACTTTTCTTTACTAAATCATGTAACTCAAAACTCAATTTGTAAGAAATTCTTTTCACTAAACCGTAACAATTTACCTACTTAAAAGATAGGCATATATTGGGTTAGCATTTTAAATGGGATTCTAAAATAGGATGTCTCAGTTAAATTTCTCTAGATTAGAATAAGATTGACAGCCTTATTTGGTGTAAAAACTGCCAGTTTTGTATTTCCTGGGAAAAATCTCCCATATTGAATTTCTTCCGCAGACAGCTTGGACATCTGGAGAGGAAAGGATGCTCCCTGGGGAAAAATTCACAGATAATTCTTCATAATTCTATTTTAAATAGAATAGACATCAAACCAGCACATTTATTCATTGAATAAATATTTATTTACTAAATATCTCCTATGTGTCAGACACTTCAAGAATCTTGTCATACAGCCGTAAGGAAAGCAGATATTTGCCCTCCTAGAGCTTACGTTCTCATAGAAAGCCGTAGAGAATGGACTTGTAATCTCCGCATAGTTATAAATAGAGCCCCTTTCAGGCTGATTGTTCCAGTGGAGGTGATAACTTAAAAAGTTCCCCTTTATATACATGAAGTGATGATAAGTACTATTGAAAATAATAAGTAGGGTAAAGAAAAAAAGAGTGTGGGGGGAAGGAAGGCTGTTATTATTAATATAGAATGTCAGGGGGACTGTCCAGGTGGCATAGTGGTTAAGTTCTTGTACTCCACTTTGGCAGCCTGGGGTTTGCAGGTTTGGATCCTGGGCGCAGAGAGACATACGGCTTATCAAGCCATGCTGTGGTGGCATCCCATATATAAAATAGAGGAAGATGGGTACAGATGTTAGCCTAGGACCAATCTTCCTCAGCAAAAAGAGGAGGATTGGCAACAGATGTTAGCTCAGGGCTGATCTTCCTCACCACATACACACACAAAAAAGAATGTCAGGGAAATCCTTTTAATGAGAAATGAGGGAGAAAGGCCTGTGGATAGCACAGAGAAGAGCGATCCAAGCAAATGCAATAGCAAGTGCAAAAGCTCTGAGGCAGAAGTGCATTTGGACCATTCAAGGACTAGCAAAGAGGCCAGTGTGGGTTGATAAAGTGGTAAGGAGCAAAAGAGTAAGAGAGACTTTAAGGACTTAGGCCAATTCTCTGAGTAAATAAAATTCATTACAGAATTTTGAGAAGGAGTAACATGATTGACTTAGGTTTTAAAAGGATCACTTGTGTTGATTATAAGCTAAAGGAGGGCAGGGGTATAAGGGGAACATCTAGCCGGGTGCTTGGATAGTCCAGGCAGAAGGAATGGGGCCTTAGAAGAGGTTGATAGTGGTGTTATGTGGAAAGAAGTGGTTCAATTTTGAATATACAGGCACATCCTATACAAAAACTCCCTAATAAATATTTTCCCACTAGAACACCTCTTGGTTTTTAATACCTACATTTCATACTATACACACATCTCCTAATACATTTTTAAGACTATGCTAATATAGGAAAAATTAATATTTATATTCCCTAAACTCAATAAAACATTTAAAAAAATATAATATGCAGGAGAAATCTCAACTTGAAACTCAAAAACAGCTGCTAGAGCATCAGAATCATGTGTAGATATTAGAATAACAACCAAATTTTTTTTTTTAAAGATTTTATTTATTTATTTTTTCCCGCCAAAGCCCCAGTAGATAGTTGTGTGTCATAGCTGCACATCCTTCTAGTTGCTGTATGTGGGACGCGGCCTCAGCATGGCCAGAGAAGCAGCGCGTCGGTGCGAGCCCAGGATCTGAACCCGGGTCGCCAGCAGTGGAGCACGCTCACTTAACCAGTAAGCCACGGGGCCGGCCCACAACCAAATTTCAAAAAGAGAATGTGCATCTTAGATGTTGCTGATGCTGGGAGGCATTAGAAAGTCATGTTTAGACGCCATGACAAACATTGTATTTAAACATGAGGAAGATAGGATGAGAAGCTTTACTTTTTTAAAGTGATCCATCCTTGATAGCTCTGTTCAAAAAACATTGGAAATGTAAGTAATACTCTAATTTGCATTACTTATCCAAACATGTCAAATAGTTTCTGAAGTCTTAACTCGTCAAAGGTTTCTACAAATACCCAAATGACAGAGAATCTCTGTCAGTTACTCTGAATCTGATAACTTGCCTAAAATTGCCCATTCATCACCCAAATTGTCAGCACCATCACTTTCCACAGCAAGTGACAAACAAAGACAGCTTTAACTTTTTTCCCTTCTTCCCTCTCAACCTTTGCCAAGCTTCAAGTGTCCACTTCACCTGGTAAGTAAATGTGCTGTAGGGAATTGTCTGATTTTTATTATAAATTTTTGCCTGCATGTTTTTTCTGACCAATGTAATTTACCATGAAATATTATACAACATTTTACAACCTAACAACTTTTACTGTGTTATAGGTACACTTTAGAAATTTAGTTGAGGGCTTTTGGTCTCACATAATTCATTATATATATTTTTTCCACTGAATTCATTATATATATTTTTTCCACTGAATTATTTTGCTGGGGAAGCTTTTTTGGTGCTGAACGTCTAATGTTCAGAAACACTAATGTTAAGTGGAAGATACTTGTCTTGCTCGAGTTTACTGAAGCATAGAGTGTTACATTTATTAGAATGCATATGATTGCGGGAGTAGCAGGTTTTGGAGGAAATTCTGTTTTGGACATTTTGAGTTTGAGATGACTCTTAGGTATCCTAGTTGAGATATGAAGAAGGTAGTTGAATATATCAATCTGTTGTTCAGGAGACAGAACCAGGCTAGAGGTATCATGTTGGGAGTAATCAGTATGAAGGTTTACAGGCCTGAGATTGGATATGATCACATAGAAAGTGAGTGTGGAGGGAGAAGAGGTTTAAAGAAAGAGTCCTGGTAACTTTCATCATTTAAGACCAGGAAGAGTAAAAAAAAGAAAAAAAAGAACTAGGGAGCGCTGGCCCCGTGGCTCAGCAGTTAAGTGCGCGTGCTCTGCTGCCGGTGGCCCGGGTTCGGATCCCAGGTGCACACTGACACAACGCTTGTCAGGCCATGCTGTGGTGGTGTCCCATATAAAGTGGAGGAAGATGAGCATGGATGTTAGCTCAGAGCCAGTCTTCCTCAGCAAAAAAAAAAATAGGAGGTTTGGCATGGATGTTAGCTCAGGGCTGCTCTTCCTCACAAAAAAAAAAAAAAAAGAACCAGGGAAGGAGGTGACTAGAAAGTAGCCAGTGAGGAAGAGGAGATCCAAGGTAGAGGAGTCTGAGAAGCCGTGGGTACAAAGTTTCCTTCCTTTCCCTTTAATAAAGAGAGAATAATCAACTTTGTCCAATGCTGCAGATCTATGGAGTAAGAAGAGGGCTGAGAATTGACCATTGAACTTAGCAACCTGGAGGTCATTGGTGATTTGGCAAGGGCTATTTCAGTAGAGGGGACAAAAACCTGGAACCAAGGCGGAATGGGAGGAGAAGAATTGGCAGCAATGAGTATAGACAACTTTGAGGAGTTTCATTGCAAAGAGGAACAAAGAAATGAAATTGTAGCTAGAAAGCGATAAGGGGTCAGAAAAGGTTTTTGTTGTTTTTTAAGATGATAGATTCAATACCATGTCTATAATGCTAGAAGAAATAGAAAAATGATTGATATAGGAAAATATTGATGGTATCTTTGAGCAGGTGAGGTTTCGGATCTAAAGTAAGTGTGTGTGTGTGTGTGTGTGTGTGTGTGTGTGTGTTGGGGAGGGGGTATTGGCCTTAATAGGAGCATTAACAGTTCATATTTAGGAGAACAGAAGGAAAGGCAGAGCATCTAGGCACAGATGTAGGTAAGTAGGTAGGTGTAGTGATGCGAGCTTATTGAAAGCCTTTTCCAATTGTTTCAATTTTTCTCAGTGCACAAAGGAAGCAAGTTCCTTAGTTGAGTGCTGAAATAGTGGAATGGGTTTGAGGTTGCTAAGAAAATGTGTTATCTGTATGTTGGGAACTATTAGTGATGCCTTGATCTAGGAAAGATGAAGGTGATGTGAAAACAGAAGTCATTGAGAACAAGGAGGTAAAATAAGTGTGAAGCAAAGGTGTTGCAAAAGACATAGAAATAGAAATGGATGTTTCCGTAGGGACTTGTCATGGTAAGCAGAAGAGTCCTTTTTTACCCAAGATGCCACAAGCCTGCCAAAGTGTGCTACCAAATGGTTAACAATGTTTACAATGCTTTTTTTTCAGACAAGATGATAAAACGGGACTCTTTCTGTCTCTCTTTTAGCTGAGGGCTCAAAGGCTGAGAACAATGCAAAAGGTACCACGTTACCCTATGTCCTAAATCAAAGAGCTCGTGCACCTAATCTGGATGTGCTAAAAGGTTGTCACACTGGTTCAGACTACCTTGACAATCTCCCATCTCTAATCTCTATAAGTGGAAGAGGTTAGAAAGGAGTGAGAAAGTTGTGGAAAGAGTTTTTGCAGCACCTTAGAGGTTCACCTCCTCCCTCAAGTGAAATAGGCTTCAAGGGGCCTTCCTCAGGAGGCTGAAATGTATCTCCCAGAGTTTTGGCCTGGGATGGGAGAGCAAAGAGAAAGAAGGCTGCTCTGGGAGCAAGCACACTTCCATCCCAGCAGCACAAGGGTACATGAGATGCCCACAGGCTAAGTTGGGAGAAGGCTGACCCAATATAACTTTAAAAGGGATCCCCAAGGTCATCCAGCCTAGAGCAAGATAACCTGAACAGAAAAAACAAAGAAGCAAACAAAAAACTGCAGGTGAATTTTAGGATGCCAAATCGTGAGGGCAGGAGGGGGTGGCAGAATTGTTAGTATGTAGTCAGAGAGGCAGCCTTGCCTATATCTAGGAGCTCTGCACAGGGACTCCCAGGAAGAGATTCTCTGAAGAACCTATAAGAGCCTGATTAGGGAAAAAGAGTTGCATCCAGAGAGTCCTGACATCCGTACACCAAGTAAGACTATATACTTCGCTTCTAATCCCTTCACTCCCTGGGCTGGAGCCGGAGGGTTCTGTACTGTCTCTTATCACTGGAGTAAAAGAGGCAATGGGAGAGAGAAAACACCATAATCACCTCCCCATCACGAGCTTTCAGGCCTGAGACAGCCCTAGCTGGGGGAAGAGAGAAGACTTTACTTGGATATAAGTTTCAAATTAGGGTATTGCATTAAAAGGGACTGGTCATTTTAATGCTTGTCCTTATATGAGTAGAGTGGTTAGGAGCAACACCTTTTTTTTATGTTCGCTGTCCCAGGATATCACAGAGTAAGCTCTCAATAAAAGAGAGTGAGATAAGTGAGAGCTGACTGCTCTCACTTCAAATTAGTGACCACTAACCTCAAGAAGGCAATCCTCAGACATTATCCTGGCCCATTTACTCTCCCACTCTCTAGGAGCCATTCATACCCTTTTCTTTCTCCTTAAAAAAATATCTAACAACTCCTCACCCTTCTTATGCGTTTGTGAATGTTCCCACAATATCGGTCACTCCTCCTTCCTGTCATTGAGAAAATATGCCCATGAGTTCATTCCTTCCCCAAACGCTAAGCTAATGGACTTCAGAGTGTTTTTAGCAGCAGAGCCCCATGGTTTTTTCCTAATAAAATCTTAAATAGAACACAAAAATATAACTGCTCTAGTTCAAGCATAGGGTGGAGTTGGAATGTGTTGAGGTCTCAGAGCTCCGAATGCTCAGCCATACCCTCCTTGTTACCCTGTCACCCACCCCAATGGCTGCCAGACCAAGAGGTATTTCTTTTTTTTTTTAAAGGATGGTTTTGTTTATTTTTTTTATTTTTTAATTTTTTAACATTTTTTAAACTTTATTTTTCCCCCCAAAGCTCCAGTAGATAGTTGTATGTCATAGTTGCACATCCTTCTAGTTGCTGTATGTGGGACTTGGCCTCAGCATGGCTGGAGAAGCGGTGCATCGGTGTGCGCCCGGGATCCAAACCTGGGCCGCCAGCAGCGGAGCTCGTGCACTTAACCGCTAAGCCATGGGGCTGGCCCCCGAGAGGTATTTCTAAATAGAGTCATCCCTTCTTGGTACTCTATTCTTCCTGCCTTCCAAGCCAATCTATTATCCATGTGTTGATACATGTAAAACACTTAGACTCATGCCTAGAACATAGTAAGTGCTTGATAAGTGTTAGCCATCATTATTATCTTCAAGTCTGGAGTGCCCAATTCTCTTCCTTCTTTCTCCTAAACATCGACTTTCCATGAAGTTTCTTGTCTCAGGCCCTTTATTTATTTTTTATTTCACTCTCCTACCCCAATGATCTCATCATCTTGTCTACTGCTACTTATCACTTTTTTCACAGACAACTCCCACTTCTACACCTCTAGTCTCATCTCTCAGGTTATTGATCAACCTCTCCTTCTTCTAGAGGGTCATTGGCACATACTCTAATCTAAGTTTTTCCTCTTGTCCAGTTCCCCTTCACTGTTTCTGTTTATGGTCACATCATCCTTCTCCCAGGCTTAAAATATCACAGTCATCTTTAAATTCTTCATCTTCCTAGTACCAATCAGTTGTTGCATCATATAGATTCTGCCTCTGAAGTTTAACTGATGTACCTCCCCTCCTTTCCATTCCCAATGCCTTTGTAGCTCAAAAGCAGCCATAGGCAATAAATATAGAATAGATGTGGCTGTGTTCTAATAAAATTGTGTTTACAAAAACAGTTTGCCAGTAACTGCTCTAATTTATCAGTATATACTCAGTAGCTTCCAGCATAGTGGTGTTTATATAGAAGTCATTCCATAATATGAAATTGTTGTTCAGCAATTGTTATGTCATATGTATTATGTCTAATGACATATTGGGTCATATATTATGTCATATATGTCAAGTGAGATAGAGAGTAGAGACACAAATATAGTAAAGAAGTTGTAATAAAATAATGAAAATAGCCATAATTTATTGAACACCCAGTGATGCTCAAAGTTATCTCACTTGGTTTTGATAATAGCCCAAAGAAATGGGTGTATGAAACTCTAGGAAGTTAAGTAGCTTCTCGAGGGTCACCAAGAGGGAATAACAATCATAGCAACGACAGCAGCCAGGATTTATTGAATGTACACTAGATATTGGGCTGTGAACTTTGTATTCATCTAAAATTCTGGTCACCCATTCCAGTGTGTGTGTAGGGGGGAGGTTTCCACACACATCCAAGCAATTCTTGGACACCAGCTGGGTGTCCTACAATTCAAATCAATTCTGACACTATCTACTCAGAGATAGCATCAGATTACACAGGTTAAGAGTTCATTCCTACAAGACTGTCCCCCCACCACCACTTCAGACACCAGTCACAAGCCCAGATTATCACCTGTGCTTCTGACTAATGAGTGATAGATTGGAGATTGCAATGACCGCCTCTCTTGGGGTTCCATTAATTTGCTAGAGCGGCTCATAGAACTCAGAGAAACATTTTATTTACCAGGTCACCGGTTTATTATAAAAGGATATAACTCAGGAAGAGCCAGGTGGAATGCATAGGGCAAGGTATGGGAAAAGGGCTCAGAGCTTCCACGCTCTGTGCAAGCCCACCACTCTCCTCAAATCTCCAGGGGTACACCAACCTGGAAGCTCTCTGAACCCCCTCCTTTTAATTTTTTTTTTTTTAATCACAGCACTATTGATTAAATCACTGGCTATTGGTGATGAAATCAACCTCCAGCCCAGTCTCCTGTCCCTGGAAATCAGGGGGTGGGACTGAAAGTTCTAACTCTCCATTCCTGGTTCCTCTGACAACCAGCCCTCATCCTGCTGTTACCTAGGGGCTTTCCAAAAGTCACCTCATTAACATAACAAAAGACACCTTTATTGCTCTCAGCACTCAGGAAATTCCGATGGTTTTAGGAGCTCTGTGCCAGAAATGGGACGAAGATCAAATATATATTTCTTATTAGAAATCACAATATCACAGCATCATATAATTTAATTTGATTTTTATAACATGCTTTGAAATAGGTAATACAATCTTCATTTTATAAAGAAAATGAGATTCAGCAAGTTTAAGTAATTTGCCTGATATCACATAACGTGTAAGTAGTAAAAAATAGAGCAAGATCTACCTGACTCCAAACTCTAGCAGAGTAATTGCTCTATTCTACTCTGAAGCATTTCTCACAGAGGTGCCTCCAACAATAGAGTCTCATGGTGGAAGAATGTAATATTTATGCTGAGAGATTGAGATTATTTGATGTATTGAATAAAATTTAAAATAAGTCAATATTAGAAGTCCTTTATATTCTGGCCTCCTATCTATCAGCCTATCTGCCACTGTACCCTCTAAAACCTCCCAGATCAGCCCAGCTGGATGGGAACTTGTGACCTATTGAGCAGGCTATGTGTATTCCTTTTCCTTGGCTTTTACTTTTCCAACTTCACCCCCTTCCCTTCCCATCCAATCCCCTAGAATCCTCTAACGTCTCTTTTCCACTTATTCGATGCTTGGTCTGCTCAGAAATCACCATGTCCGTGAATTCTTCTTGCTTTCCTTTGGCTCACAATGAAATCTACATTTTGTACACTTCTAGTGGAAGAGTCATTTTGGTGCTTTTTTGCACAGCACTTGATAACGATATTGAACTTTATTTTGTGTGTCTATATATGTCTTGTTTTCTTCTCACCGAAATTTTAAGGACCAAATTCTGTCATGTCTTCTGTTTCTCCATCATAATAACAAAATAATGACACATAGTAGGTTCTTTTAAAAAAAGCCTGTTTAATTGAGTTAAAGATACCAATAGCAAATAATGCTTTAAAACACGTGATTGATTTTTTTAAAAAACAGTGCTTGGTAAATTAATGTATTTCTATGATCTCCTAGAGGCATAAATTTAATGGAAGAGTCTAAGAAAGTACCACGGAACAGAAATGCTTTTATACAAGGGTCAACTAAGTATGAAAAAAAATGATCTCAGGGTCAGGATTCAGTTTCTGCTTTTTGTATCTTAAATGAAAAAGTTCAGTACTAAAATAAGTAACTGAGTTACATTACTGCTTTAGAGATTCAAATAGCAGCTTACAAAGCACGCCTTCATTGTTCATTCCTAAAACTGTTATTTAGCAGTCATCTCAGCCAGAACTGAACATCAATTAATATTAAAATCTCATTGTGCATATGGCACTGTGCTAGGCATTTAGAAGGGGGCTGGAGGTACTGATTTTTATTTAATCTCTGCTCTTACGAAGCTTACAGTTAAAATAAATGCATTAAAAGAGGCATACATATCCATACATGTATTAATGAGAGGTCTAAATGATAGGATACAGAATGGTGGGGAAAAGGAGTACAAAACATTTGGAAGTGTTCTATTGGTATTCTGTATTTTAATTCCACTTTGAATTGATTTGTAGAAAGGAGAGAAGATGAGTGGGACTGGAAATGAGGAAAAGAGGAGAATAAAATGTAAGTGTAGTTGGTGGGAGGGCTCAGATCTTGAAGTGCTTTTGTATTCTCTTGCATCACCAGCACAGAACTGGAGCGATCAATAGGTGCTTCCTAATCCTCTGTTAATTTTCCTTAAAATAAACCCACTGTTCACCAAAGGCTACTCATCCTATTTCACTGACCCTGCTACCTCTTCAGACCTGCTTTCCTTTCCCTTTTCTTTCCCTCTTTTATAGAGACTTCATCTTCTGTGTTTCCTCATTTCTCCTTCTATGAACACTCAGATGACCTCACTAAATTGTTGAGATTTCATGCTGTTCCTGACTCTTTCTGGCCTGTGAAAGCCCAGTTGCATTTTCTCAACCTATAAAGAGGCACATAAAGTCCAACTAAGAGTTGACAAGCCCAGATTCCCAATCTATCTTCCTGGCTGACATAGGTTGACTTCTCCAGAATGCTAGGGCCCTGCTCACGATCTACGGAATTTGGCACAAGCAGTGAAGATTTCCTAACCCACACAAAGGGAAATTGATTCTGTTGGGAATTCTGCTTGGAGACACAAAGGATTTATTTTTTAAACGTATGAAATACTGCTGCATTTATTTAGGCTTGAAGGCAACAAAGCTAAGCAAAAGCTACAGAATTGGTGATTGACTCTAAACAGTTACTGTTATGAAGAAGAGAACTGAAAGCTATGGTGAAGCAACCTTACGGATTCCGCCAAGAAGTGAAAAGCCAAAGTTCAAGGACAAACTATGTGATTGAATATCTTCAGTATTGGTCCTGTGCCATAAATCACATCCTCATATTTAAATTCTCCCTCTTTCTCACTCTTCATGTCAGATGATAACAAAACTTGTTACTTCTATCTCAGAAATATCTATAAAATTAATATCCTCTCATCCACACTGACATTATCTTGGTTTGCCTTGCTTAATTATTCATTTAATAAATACCCATCCAAACTGAATTTTCCAGGACCCACCACCTCCTTTAAGTCCATGTTCCACACCCCTGCAGGAGTTACTGTCATGAACTTCACTGTGTCTCTCCCCCATTCCCAACTGAATTCATATCTTAAGGCCCTAATTCCCAATATGGTGGTATTGGGAGATGGTGCCTTTAGGAGGTAAATAAATTTAGACTTTGTCATGTGGGTGGGCCCTTATAATGGGATTAGTACCCTTAACAAAAGGGACACCAGAAAGCTCTCTCTCTCTCCCCCCCATGTGAGGACACACCTAGAAATTCACCCTCTGCAAGCCAGGAAGAGAGCCCTCACCAGAACCTGATCATCCTGGCACCCTGATTTCAGACTTCTAGCCTCCAAAACTATGAGAAAATAAATTTCTGTTGCTTAAGCCACTCAGTCTATGGTGTTTTATTATGGCAGCCTGAGCAGACTGAGTTACTTTCCTAAAAAACAAATTTTATTATGTTGCTTCCTTGCTTATAAACGTTTGCTTTCTCAGGATATGTTCATATTCCTAGATGTGGAACACAAAGCTCGTGACAATTCAATCCTTTTGTACCTTATGGGTATCAACTGTGGCATTGCACCTATATACTCAGTGCTCCATTCACATGGAACTTTGTACGACTCCTCAAACAACTCTTGCCCTGTTACTACTCCAGGCATTTGCATGTACTATACTGTTACCTCTGCCTTTTCTCATGTCTTACCTGAAAAACTTCATAAAGATCAGATACCGTCTTCTTGATGAAATACAATAGGTGATCATTGTGTTCCCACAATGTTTTGTTCACACTTCATTCAGAGCAGTTGTTAGGCTGCAGGGGCTGCATCATTACTGTCTGTGGTCATAACTATCTGCCCCACTGGACTGTGACAGCTGGAAAGCCAAGTACCCTTTCCTACTCATCTTTATCTTTATAACCATCAGGAAAATCCCTGGTATACATTAAATATTCAATAAATATTTATAGATGGCTGGGTGGATGGAAGGAAGAAAGGAAGGAAGAAAGGAGAGAAAGAAGACAGGAAGGAAAGGGGAAGGAGGGAGGAAGGATTTGGGGTTGGCTGCTCAAGTCAGTGAGCTGTTAGTTGATGTGGCCCTTTCTCTCCCGGGAAGGCTCAACCAATGTTGCTTTCTAAATCAGAAGAAGAAAATACTTTATTACCTTAGTAGATAGTTAAGATATATGTCCCCAACCATTTGTCATCCTCAGTCCCACTCTCCTAGTTCCATAATTTTGGATAGCTGTTGACAAAAAGATTTCTCACTCCTCCTGTTTACTACACACGGAGAAAGTGCATAGGGAAATTTATTTTTAGGTGGAAATGAGTCCAGTGAACAATTATTAGAGGAAAGAGATACTGATGCATAGTAACCATCCACTCGCCTTGACTTTTTTGGGCAATTTAGTCAAAACAGAACTTGGATATTGTTATGAATGAAAGAGCCCAGAGTCCAGGTGTCAGGGAAGGATGAAGGAGGGATCAAGTGGTGTTTTTCTTCCTCTATATATTGACCACCACTTCTTCCCATGTCATGTATATAAGGCTATATGATTTTTCTGTTTAGTTTCATAAAATGTAAGAGGAAGGAAAGATGATATTTAAAACTCAAACCACTTGTAGCTAGCTGCGTCTTCCCTCTGATAGAGACGGTGTAACTTGTGCCAGCGCGGAGGAAGATCAGTTTCTCCCCTCAGCAGAAACTGGTGAGGGAAGGAGGAGGGAGGAGACCCCTAGTACATGACTCATTTAAATTTACCGGAAAATTCAGAGTCTTTAGAAATGCAAACAATGGCCCAGGGCTGGGCATAGGAGCTAAAGAAGGCAGAATGTGTTGGTATAAAAAAGGAGGCTTTTGTTTTTGTTTGTGCATTTTTGTGTGTGTGCATGAAGAGCAGTGAAGAGAAAAAGAAGCTAAGTGAATGGTTAGGTGGGGGAGGCTGAAGCCCAATCTGGTGGAAATATCTCACAGAACATTTTAAGAATAGACAATTGTGTATAAAATGACAAATTGAGCGTGTGGGTCTGCCATCTCTCTCGCCCAAGTTCCAATGGAATGAGATAAAATATATATACACATATGATTGATATCATAATAGTGCTGGGAAGTGAAAAAGAAAGCAGGCAGTGCTTGAGGATTTTAAAGAAATGTTAGAAGACTGAAAGGAGAATGATGAAGAAAATTGAGAACAGTGATCCGTTGGCCAAAAACAGCGGAATAAGATCAGTGTTACCAGAAGGAGCCCCAAAGAAGCCCTAAGCTTCTTCTTTGGCTTAGAGTCAAAACAGAAAGAGCCAGAGTAGGCGGGGGGCAATCAGAGAAGCGGGGCCCAGATGGCACCATCATCTCCCTCTCCCAGACATTCACAGATCATGATAATCTTCTTTCTGCAGGGAGTGCCACCAGGTGGAGAGGATTCTGTGTAGATGTAGGAAAGAAACAAGTCAAGATTGAAGTAATGCTGCATCCCGAGTAAAAATGGAGTGAAATATGAAAGAATGAAAGTTCTTCCCAGGAGAGAAATATACTAAAATTCTCCACTGCCAGAGAGTCCTCAGCCTTCCTGTCTGCTTCCTATTCACATACCTGAAACCTACACAGAGCTTTCTATCTGCCTTTTCATTTAAGGAAGAATTCTGTTAGGGTAAGGGACCTGAAACAACTGCAGAGGAAAACCATCTTAGCAGCTACACTAAGCAACCCTTGACCGTAGACTAATAACCAAGCATTCCCAGTGGGGAGCAAAACCAACAATAGGAAAGAGACAAAGATAAGAAATGAGATAACTGACATCTGAGGAAACACAGATAATTCAATGCACAGAAAGGATTCTGTGGAAGCCAGTGGAAAAGTATTGGAGGATATTAGGGAGGAGTTTGGTCAGTGTGATTAGGGAGTGTGTGTTTGCTAATTGGTACTTATGGAGGTTAAGTTCCTACCCTCCCATAGAGACGGGGGAGATAGGGTCACTATTTCCTATGATGATTACATTTCAAAGGGATAGCTCCCAGGGCTTTGAGAAAGAGATTTTTGGGTTGTAAAACTGGTAAGAGGCTGGGAGAAGATTTACATCTCACAGAGGCAGAGAAAGAATTTACAATCGCAAGTTCTCTAAAGTAAATTCTGTAAGAAAAGGGAAGTCTAAAGAAACCTGTCTAAAGCAGCTGAGTGGAATGGTAAGACCATCGTGGTCACCACCATGCATAGAATGTGGGCACTGGATAAAGGTTTCTTGATGGAATGTAAGCTACCTCTCCTTAAATTGCCATAAAACATCTGTATTAATGTCCTATTGCTGCTGCAACAAATTTCCACAGACTTATCTTACAGTTCTGAAGATCATATGTCTCGCTGGCGAGAAAATCAAGATGTTAGCAGGGCTGATTCTTTCTGGAGGATCTAGTGGAGAATCACTTCTTTGCCTTTGCCGGATTCTGGAGGCCATGTACCTTCCTCGGCTTGTGGCTTCTTTTTCCATTTTCAAAGCCAGCAATATAGGTTCTCTCTGACCTCTGCTTCCATTGTCATATCTCCTTCTCTGACTCTGATCCTCCTGTCTCCCTTTTTAGGGACCTATTTATTGGGTCCACTCAGATAATCCAGAATAACCTCCCCACCTCTCAAGATGCTTAATTTTGTCTGCAGTCTTTTTTGCAATCTCGAGTAACATACAATATTCACAAGTTTGGGGGATTAGGACGTGGACATCTTTAGGGGGCCATTATTCCACCTCCCACTACTTTGTAGCATGCTACTTGTTTGCTGCTGTCAATTCAAGACCATTGATCTCATGCTTTGCGTCTGTTCTCACCCTATCCTTAGGTCTGGGAAATAGGATTTACACACATATGTGCACGTTAGCATACATTGCAGAATCACTAACACAGCCCCTGTCACCTGAACTGACAGTTCTCTTACAGTGTACACCTGAGTCCATGTCTGCAGCCCCAGGGAGCATGACTTCCCTCAGGCCAGGGACTTCCTGGCCTCTCTTCTTTTCCCTAGATGGGCCCAGTACATCTAATAGTCTCACCTATCCAGATGTGTGCCTGATGATGATGCTGGTTTCACTTGCAAATTCCCATGTAATGCTGAGCCCTCTGCTTTGGGGATTTTAATTTCACTGGATAGTGATCTTGGTGATTTTAAACATTTCCTGTTGCTTGTTAAACTGCCTGCCCGATTCAGCTACAAATAACAGCTTTAAGTACACAAGTGAAAATTTAGCTCCTAGTATTTAACAACTACTATAATTTTAAGATCTACTTTCAATTAAGTAACCTTGTAATTCTAAAAAGTGGTTGTGTTCCAAAGAAGTGCTGAAATGCCAACTGAATACAAGTCCACTTTATGTCTGGCAGAAACTGTGTGGTTGTCATGTAGCTTAGCATTGAAAAGCTCATTCAATAGTGCTCCTGACATGACTGGTATAGTGCAGCATTTAATATTTGTCTTTATACATCCCCCCATGATGTCAGAACAATCCCCAGTGATCAAAAGAAATGAAAAGAGCTAGAATAAAGTATTTGTTAAATCTAAATATATATAATTGACATTTTCAAGAAAATGTGCATAAGGGATGTATTGATTTAGGAAATGAAGATCATTTGTGATTCTGGAAGCAGAGTAGCTTTTCAGAATATGACAGTAATCTCTTTTATGTTGCCAAAACTCTATATGGATGGAATCAGTTTTCCAAAGAGAAGAATAATCTTTAAGGCAGCACCCCTTTTAGAGATTTAGTCTAATAGGACTCAGTCATTAAAGAATCAAGTGCAAGTTTCATAGCAAATTTCCTTTATATTTAAAAATTAAATTTAAGTTGAAATTAGTGCAGATATTTGACCTGAAAAATGAGATGAAGAACTTACATAGAGTACGTGGAGATGCTATTTACTGCATAATAAGCTTGAAATCCATCAGTTGATCACTTACTGGACATTGGTTGGCTTCAGATGTTTGCAATCATAAGAAAAGACAACATTGCTTTAAAAAGAATAGTATCTGGCATAGTTTAATACATAAGAGGTAAGACCATGTCTATGTTTTAAAATAAAATAAAGAGCAAGTTTGTAGTGAATACTACAGCTTTTGCTCCCCTTACAATGTTAATCCCATAATTGGGTTTGTCTTTTCTTTTTTAAAAATAAACATCATTGAAAACATTTTATCAAAACTTCATATTTTTGTTTGTTTATTTGTAAGAAATTATAGTCCAACAGATGTAGGTCAAAAATGTGCAAGTTTGTTTTTTTTTCTCTTTGTTATTTTATCTTAGTTTTTTTCTGGCCATCGCTCAGCCTTGGAGAATTGTTTTGATTAGAGAGAGGTCTTTGAGAGGGTTTGCAGTGCTTCATGGCTTCTGCAGGCAGGCAGGCAGTTTTCTTTTTGTCTTTTTATCTGGCCAAGGACATCTACATATTATGTCAATAGGCACACGGAAATTTACAGACTGGGGTTGAGCACAAGTTTCTTTCTCTCCATAAACACAGAACTAAAAATATCAAATTGAACACATTTATACTTGAGAGGGCTCAGGATTTATCTTTAGCCTGTGTTGTACACATTCTTCTTAATATGTATTTTTTAAAATGCCAGGGGAAATTTAAACAATGTTTATTAAAGCAGAAATGCATTGATGGCATGCCTTGGTTTATTTCAATCCCTCGAGTTCTGCAATGGACAGAGCTGTGGTTTACGTCTAGCCCATGAAACCTGATTTACCTACCAGTCCTTCTGTTGGATATCTGGTGGTTTTATTTTTCATTGGTGGTATGGTTCTATTGCCCCCATTAAAAGATACATGTTTAGTTCAAGCTTTTAGAGAGGCCGTGAAAACATATATTCAAATACGTCTATCACATAATACAAAGAACTTTTTGAGGTCGTCAAAAAAGGTTTCAAGAGAATGAAAAAAAACCTTTTTTGTTTAACTGTTTGCAGTGATGCTCAGTGATATTGCTTTGATATAAAATAGTGTGATAGTGTTGGCTGACTATCTGGGATCTACCCATTTGAATTTACTTGTTGAAAAATTAACTCAATACTAAGGAAAAGCAATTCTCCAATTTCCAACATAAAGTTGTAATACCAAGCCTGGTATGGGGGCATTCAATCAAACTCATCGTGGCAAACAGGTTTCTGAGTATGGCTTTTCCTTTCATGCAGAGAATGGACTGATTAGTTTCTCAAACAGCAAACATATTTTGGTTTCTGAAACTTATTACTCCGTTGTCTCTGTTACTCACGGATCAGCTTGCTATATTCAGTAACAAAGGTGGGAGCTAAACTCATCTTAGTCGTTGCCCACAGTTTATGAAGAGATAATCCAGTTCATAGGAAATGAGGCACTTCAAGTATTCCACGAATAGAAAGCATTTCTCTGTCAGCATGGATTCAGCTACAAATATGTCTTGTACTGATCTCTGGACTACTGCTGTATGCCACGTTGATCCAGGCAGGAATAATTGTAAAGAGTTTCCAGGATTTCTTTTACTATCAGAAAAAGCACGCTGGAATCACTTTGTTCACGGTTTACAGTGAAAAACATCAATCCGAGTGTTTTGAGCTTATAGCCACGGATAAGATGCATAATTTGCTTGGTGCTGAGTTCTGTGGCATGAAAAGTAAATTACTTTTGGGAGAGGTAGTGGGGAGAGAGATCTTATTATAAAACAAAAAATTTTTTTTCAGCAGCAAAAATTTTTAAGGTTTAAATTTTTCTTTTCTAATTTCTTGGCTTGAACAGACTCATCAGCCCCTCTTTGCCATCCCATAAAAGCACGTGGTTTTTAAACTGATGAAACAGGCGGACACAGGTTATACCTTTTCCTCTGTCAATGTTATGAAAATATCCTGGTCTGTAGAATTGCCAACAGATTAAAATAGAGTATCATAATTTTTATGCAAATTGAATAACAAATGCATATAAAACATTCCTAAAATTGTGCATACCCTTTGACCCAGAGAAGTCACTTTTAAGAATATAGAAATAATCATTCGTCCGAACCAAGATTTTGCTGCATAACCATGGCAGAGTAAAATAGGTAAAATTAGGAACAACTTGAGTGGCTAGTTGTGGTCTGAATAAATATATTGAGGTATAATCTAGCAAAGATTTAAGTAAGTTAGACTCATACTTGACAGCAAGGCTAAACTGTTATAGTCATTAAAAATGTGTCTAGCACCTTCTATATGTCAGACCCTAACCTAGGTACTGAGTATAAAACAATAAGGAAGACAAACAAGTTGTGATCTTACTGAATTTCCATTATGTATAGAAGAATCTGACAGTAATAGAAAAGGATGTTTAACATATATTTTAAGGGAAAAATGAGATGTCTTAACTTGGGTTTCCCAGGAAGCAAATCCAACAGCAGATGGCTTATGTGCTCTTATTTTATTTGCAAATGCAATCCCAGGAAAGAGAAGTGAGGGACAGGGAGAGCAAGGGAGGAAAGAAGGGAGAGTCAACAGGAGGAGAAGGCATTATTGATCTGGTCACTGCTAACTGAAACCAATGACCGGATCAGTGAGACCGAGCCCTCCTCAAGAAGCCATATAAACTATATATCTGGACTCAGCGGGGTCGGGGTTGGGAGTAGTAAGGGGGAAGATTGTCTCTACTGGCTTCTGTCTCCCATTGGTTAGTTCTTCCCTGTGGGAAGTTAATTTCTGCACACTTTCAGGTTACTCATTAGTGGGGGTGGGCGCTGAGTAGGTTCACCAGAGAGCATCACCAAGTGCTGTGTGAAGTAGATCAGAGCCCAACCAGGAGAAGCCTGAGCATCTGGTACATATAGGAAGCTAATTGAGTAGGTTACTGAGTAGTATGAATATCATGATCCTGTGTTTGCCATAGAAATTATTACTGTATTAAAAATGATTATAGTTGGGTTTTTAGAATATGGTTTGTATTTATTTTCTTCTTTTTGTTTATCTCTTTTTCTATTTTTCCTCTAATGAACATGATTGCTTTTGTAATACGAAAAATTTAAAAGGTTATTTTTAAAATGGAATTTTATTATTCTCCATATTTAGCAAATCCTCATTTTCTCCAGTGGTTGGTTATTTACTTAGGTTTGGCCTAATTTATCCAAATTTATCTTACATTAAAAATAAGATAAAAAAAGATTATCAACTCCAGCAAGTGATTGAGCTGCCAAATCCGTTAGTAATTCCCTGTAATCTGTATATATAAAAATAATGCTAGTGACCTCATCATCATAAAATATGTCCCAGAACACTAGGAGCTTACAAGTAATAAGGAAGATAGGAAATAAATGTAAATAAATATATAAAATATTTAGCATGTTAGATGGTAAAGAAACTTTTTCTGTAGAGATAACTGAGGTATGGAGTGGAGATGGGAAATATGGGGGCTGGGGTACAATTTTAGATATGGTGGTCAAAGAATGTCTCACTGAGAGGTTGACATTGGAGAAAGAAGTGAGGGAAGTGAGAGAGTGATCCTAGAGATAATGTAGGAGAAGAACATTCACAGAGAGGAAACAACAGGTGCAAAGCCCTGAGATGGGAGTGTGCCTGGCATGTTCAAGGAACAGCAAGGAGGCTGGAGTGGTGAAACTGAGTGAGAAGCACTACAGTGCTTTATAAAGTGGGTGTTCAATAAATATTAACTGCATTGCAGTATATCTAGTTTTGAAATTGTGAGGTCCACAGCCTCAATACACAAAAATATGTGTTATATTTCTTCATGGTTCTAAGTCTTAGTATAATGTCTGGTAGAGAATAGATTTGCAGAATTAATTAATTCTGTTTTCCTTGCATTCTCCAAGATGCTAATTTATATCTTATAATTTCACAGTTTTATATATAGCCACTTGCTGTGCTTTATTTGACTTCCTGTTAGATGCTAAGTTTTGTGAGGGCAGGACTATGTATGTTTTATTCATTAGTATAGTCCCAGCCTGGCACCTACATCTTTTGAAAGAATAACTTGCCAACTTTCTAGTGGGAATTTCAGGAGCAAATAAGTTCAAGGTATAAATAAGATATTAGCTAGAAATTAAATTCATTTTTTAAAAATTAACCTAATCATTGGTCCTCTAAGCAAAAATATGCTGAGATAAATTGTGTTGAGGGAGAGAGTTCTCTCCTCCCCAAGAACTCCCTAAGAGTTCTTGTCAGAACTGGCAAAATGACAACATGATGGAAACCCCCCAAGTCAGTTTCACAGATACACCGAGCTGGCAACAGTGGCCAGTTTACAGGAAAGTGGATGATGCTCTTTCTTTATAGCTTCCTTCATTCAGGTGTATTTTACTCAAATATTTAGAATGAAAATAAGCATATTTTTAAAGGAACACAGAGTGCCAGCCTGATCTTCTTCCAGATTCATACTTTGTGCCTCAAGGCTTTCAAATGAATTGTTCCTTCTACACTGAATGTTTTCCTCACTACCTCTCCTTCGCCAGCTAGCCTACTCAGTTTTCAGGTTTCAGAGCAAATGCTATTTCTTCTGAGAAGACTTGCCTATCACCTATACTAGTTCAGGTCTGACTTTTTATATTTTCTCTCAGCACCATGATTTCTCCAGAATACCTTTCAACTGTCTCGTAATTAAACAACAACTAGAAAATTAGCTGTTCACCCTCTGTCTTCCCCATAGAAATTTAAGATCTACAGAACTGAGACTATGTCTATCTTAGTCATCTCCCTGTTTCTAATGCTTGGCACATCTTTGAAACATAGACTGCACTAAAGGTTATAGAGATTAAAAATTGTTGTTTAGATAAGCATAATTTTAACTAAGGTCACAGAAGAGATCAGTCCCGGCTACTTTTAGAAAGAGTCTTAATTTAAGGATATAAACTGAATCAGGTAATCCGGAAATAAAGTGCTCATAATTGAGAAGAAAACAAGTTAAATCTCTGGCCGCTGGAGGTACTTCCAGTTACACTAAAAATATCACCTAGTATCTTATTAATATCCTGTCATGCAGATATGATCGAGTTAACTTACCTCCCAGAAATAATGCAAATCTGTCATATATCAGCTTCTGCTTCAAGTTATGCTCTGATGCCAACTATGTGTCTCTTTTCAAAGATTATAATTCTTTATTTTTTATATTGGTTCAGACAAAGTTATAGCAAACTGGAGAATTCTGCTACAATTACCAGACACTGCATAATTTCTGTCTAATTATACAGAACTAATGTGCAACCTCTCTGTATTAATAATAAAGCAATTAACCTAAAATACCAAATTGGTGTGAGTTCCTTGACTATTTTCTCATTACCACGGTCTGTTCCTGGTCTTGAACAATTGAACATTGTACTTTGTAAATGTTAGCTCTAGATAAAGTTTATTTTTACATATATCACAATAGCCTTAACACTCATCACTTCCAATTTTCTCACCTTTCCCCTTCCCAAATTTGTGTGTATGAAAGCTGATGTCTGCAACAGGAGTTCATTATAAATCAGATGAACTTATGGACAATTATGAATGTTAAGAAACATAATATTATATTCACAGCCCTCTGCATTTACTTTTCGTCTTTTTTTTTAATACCAATAGATTTTGTAGGAGACACTTCCATTGCGTCTGACACTTCTGATGTTATAGTGTCAATGGAAGTATGTGTGAAAACCATTACCTTGTCAATTCCGTGATGTCAATGGCAACTTGATGTCAATGAAAATGTATAAGGTTCTTCCATTATCGTTGTAACAGCTTCTCTAGTCTTTTCAATATATCAAAAGGCACTAGTTTGTAAGAAAGACTAACTACCTGAAATTGCTGCCTGCATTTCTTGAAATTAAAGCTAGGGTATTACATTATGATTTCTCTTTCTGGCATTAGCAGAAATATATAGAATTACAAATAAATAAAGTAATAAGCAATTATTTTGTGGCTAAGAACGTAAAATGACTTTTTAGAATCCAAATGGCTGGTGCACATAAGAGGGAAAATTCTTGTTTATAAGTGGAAATAATGAAGAGAACTTCAGCTATAGACAATGTTATGTTGAAAATACACTATGAAACACTCACAAAAGCAAAAAGGTCATTGGAAGCAATTACTTGACCTAAAATTATGCCCATCAAAAGCAGCAATGTCTCTGTTGTGGTATTGAACTGTTTCATTTAGTGATTTCCTAGGAAGAGAGTAATCACAGTATATCACTAATCTTAGGTAAATAACACTTAGGTCCTTGTGTAATAAAATAAGTATGGATTGCATTGCATTTTCACACCATTCATATTTCTTTTCCATGTGTACAGTGTGGTTTAACAAGGCTCACTCACTTTTTTTATGACTCTTTAAGCAGATATTTTGCCCTAGTTTGCTTTGGCAGATGTTGAGTACTTGTAAAAATATTTGAGTGGGTACTTATGCCATGCAAAACACACACACACACACACACACACACACACACACACTCAAACAGTGGCATCATTTGCTTTAGCTTCTAATCACTGGAGATGATAGAATTTGTGAACTTACTTATAAAGTATTATGGATTTGAACAATTATTTTCAGTAGTTTGCCTATTATATCTTTGGCATATGGAATTCTTAGAATGAGAAGAAATTTGTAAAATTTTAGGAAGATAAATGTGTGTGTGTGTGTGTGTGTGTGTGTTTACTCCTATCTTCAAAAACCTGACATGGTGAAGGGGGACAGAAATAAGTATGTAGATTACAATACCAAGAGATGTGGTTTTTTTTAAAGAAATTTTGCATCCTGAAGTCTTCGGAGACTTCACAGAATCAAGCTATGCCGTTTGAGCTATCTTAAATGAAGTGTAGGGTTTTCCAAGTAAAGAGTGTGTGGTATGCCATTACTGGCAGAAGAAATGAGCTGATACATAATAAAAAAGCTATCAATATATGTGAATGTGTAAATGTAAGTGTACTTGTGTGTGCATGTATATAATCATGTAACTATGCTATGATTCGATTCATAGCCATAAAACATACATCTCATTTTTAATTTGGGGTCAAAATACGACTATATTATTTGGGTCTAAATTTAGCATTTTCCCCTAATCCTTTGCTGATTTTGGGGGGGAACATTTCAGTGTTTGCTAAAAGGACAGAAAGTAATCAAAGCTTTCAGACTTCAAATGAATTCTTTTGCTACTTGTGAGCAATTGTGATGAAAATTTGAGAAGAAAGTTGAACCGATTAGATCAGATAAGATTTTAAAAAATTGTCTATGTATATCAATGAATTGTGCAAATTCCCTGATTTCCTGTTCACAGAATAACCAAGAGGTGGCTACATTTTAAAGCAGATTCCTCTGTGTGTGTGTGTGTGTGTGTGTGTGTAAGCATATTGGAGGTTATGAAAACTTTTCTGAAAGTGCTATTTTTCTCTTTTATGCCACGAATCAAAAGAAGATACCGTTAAAAAGAAAATCATTAAGCTTAATAGTCCCTTTCAAAGATGGAATCCCTGAAGATTAGTTCTGATGGGTATATAATGTACATCTTTATTTTCACCTACACACAGGATTGGGAGGTGGGAAGAGAGAGGCTGAAAGTAAGAGAGAGAGAGAAAGAGAGAGAGAGGATGAAAATGAATCGATCATCTGTCTATCTATCATCTGTCTATCTATCATCTATCTATCTGTCATCTATCTATCTATCTATCTATCTATCTATCTATCTATCTATCTATCTCTGTGTGATATGGATATATAACATATGTCTTATAGATATAGATATATAGAGATCTACAGATCTACCTATCTATCCATCTATCATCTACCTATTTATCTAGAGATGAGGGAAAAATTTAAAAAACAATTAATAGAAGGGAAAGAGGAGAGCAAGAAACTGTTGTTACTTGGAGGAAATAAAATTAAATGTTAGGCTGAAAAGCTCTGCTCTCAACCATGGGATTTGGCATCTCTCCAACAGAAGAAGACCCTTTTAGAAAACATGCTCTCCTTATCACAGTGCTCTACTTTCACCTTTGTGAGAATGAAAAGAGAAAGCACCCCTAAGCATGATGTTCTCCAAACTTACTTAACAATTTTCCAATTCTGAATCAGGTACGTCCTTACACAGCTTGAGTCACATGCTGGCAACATATCTTCATACCCCAAGTCTAAAACATTGCAGGAAATTCAGATGGTATTTTCATTGTAAAGACAATAGTGACATTGAAAAGAAACCAGAGCTGCTCACCTCAAAATGTGAATCAAACTGTGCAGGGGAGTGGTGGTTAAAAATATCCCCAAAGCCTGGCTTTCTTTTCCTTAGGAAGGGAGATCGTCCTTCTTTCCCTAGCATGAACAGTTGGGGTAAAGCTGGGTGCCTTTTCTTGCATTAACTCATCGTATGCTTTCCTAATCTTTCTGTTTTGTTGTTGTCAAAAGGCAGAGATGCTGAAAGACAACACATTACAAACTAAAAGCTGGCTTCCTCAGCTAAGGCAAGTGTTATCCCTGAGGTCAAGGACTGTCTGAATCAATAGCATACCATTCTAGATAGTCGAATTTAAATGGTGAGTCAGTTCACATAATCCAAATTCATGTCAGCTGTAAAAGAACTCTTTAAAAATGCCTTGCTGTCATCCATTTCTTAAAACTGATTAGCAGTAAATTACTAGAGACCATTCTATCAATGCATCAATATATCCTGATGCACTAGTGATTTGGGAGGAGGTGTTTTTCTTCATATTTAGCTGCTTATCAAGTACTTTTTGATACATACATATTTATTTTCAAGCACCATTTAGAAAATATTAACTTAGAGTTGCTGCATCCACAGAAATTTTAAGCCACTTATTTTGTTTCCAATTAACAAATGTATTTCAAAGGCGGTGAAAGCTGATTAAAAAATCTGCCACACAGCCACTTTATAGTACAAAATAATGTATCTCAAATGAAATTCAAAATTTAAAAATAGACTCTCTTTGCCAAGCCTATAACAGTTAATAATGTCTTGATTTTTTCTTTTTTCTTTTTTAAAAAAGCATTTGCTTAAACTTTGACATTATTCAGCTCACTAAATTCCAACTTAAAAATAATTTTGTACAATGTTGAGTAATTCCATTGAGCTGAGTATATCTAATCACTATTTCCCAACATTTTTTTAGAACTTATAGTATGCCATGGATTATTTTATGTTATTTTATTTAGGCTTCACAAAAATCCTATGAAGTAGATGTTATTATGGCCATTCTATGGATGAGAAGACTGACATGAGGTTGAGTAACTTCTAAAATTTGCCTGGTTAAGAACTGTAATTGGAATTCACACCCAGTTCTATATAATTACACAGCCATTTGTGTTCAACCATGCCATTCTTTCTTAGAATTAGATAAATTGTAGAATCAAAGAAATGCTTGAAGTATTTTTGTATTCTGTACAAGTCTGATTCATGCTAGGTTGAATTCTGTTTTTTAATGTAAGCAGAGTAGTAAAAATGTGGGAATCTAGGAGAAGTAGAAAAGAGAGGTAGAGAAACAGATCAGGTAAAGGCATCAGTGAAGTTATGGTTAGGAGTATAGATGATACCTTGTTACTCAAAGTATGGTCCAGGACCCAGTAGCTTGTTAGAAATGCAGACATCCCCAGCCCAGACCTACCTAATTAGAATCTGCATTTTAACCAGATCACCAGGTGATTCATGAGCACATTAAATTTTCAGAACCCTGGTCTAGGTGACTGGTATAACTGAATAGAAGCTGAGTTGGTATTTTCACTCACTTTGGAGAGCTTGGGTTGACCCGCCGTGCTGTCTGTAAACCTGGGGTTCAGTACTCTAATGAAGAGAGAGATTGCTCAGGGGGGGGTTGGCATGGGATTTAGAATGGCTAAGGCACCAGCAATCTCTCTAGCCAGACTCAGGGGAAATCACATCAAAATAGTAGAGACTTGGCAAGCTGCCAGCATTATCACACTAACTTCTTTTTCTTTCTGTTTCTCTTTCTGTCCAGACCTGTGTCTTATGCCTATACATGCTTTCACTTCAGCTCTAGTCTGGGCATGAAGGGAACACAGTTGGATGATGTCAAAAGAGCAAATGCAGAAAGATAAATAACTGGTGAAGGGAATTTTAAAAATAAGCACGCTTGGTGAAGAAGCGAACAAATATTTCAGAGAGGAAGAGAGAGGAAGAGAGGAGAATGTGGTGCATGGTGGGTGAAAATTTAAGGGAATTACCCAAGATCTCCCAGAATTAATAGCTGTTTGGAATCTAAATTTAATACCTAGTTTGTCACTCAAGCCATAGAGTTATTTTTTTCTGAGCATATAATTTTCGTATCATCAAGAGAAAGAAAATCTTGGCTAGATGTAAACCTTTACTAGTAAAAGATTTCTAATGTATTAATAACTTTTATTGAATTAAAAGGGTGTGACATTAAATTATAATCTTAACTGTCATAATAATATGGCATAATAGCATAATTATGATTAAATTATTATCACTATTACATCTGTCACAGATGAATCTCCTAGATAGATGAAAAAAATGTAACTTGTTCATTATTTTACCTTCCCAGCAAGTGTCCTACAGTCATGTCACAAATTCATATAATGTCCTTGAGAGCTAGATTTTCTATTAGAAATTCAGAGTTACGCTGAAGTATGTGAAAACCACAGATGGCAGAGTGGAATTCCTACTGAATATACATTTGATGAGATTATGTGTCTCATTTATTCCAGCCACAAATGAAATATTTTGCACTTATGAACTGTGCCACAGTTAAACTTGTTTTGGTGGTAGTATGTGAATAATGATGAACTGGGTTGAAAACTTGAAAGCTTCGAGAAGGCTTGCCCTTTTTACTCTGTGAGCGTAGATATTCTCCTGCCCCTTGAAACACACTGCTCTCGATGAGGTGCCATCTCTTTTTCCTTTTCCTTTTAAGCTTAGAGAATACATGTTATGATCAAATACATGCCAAGGTTATCATTAATGATTTAAAGAAAAGGAAGCTTACATTTATATAGCATATACACAGAGCAAAAATTACCTCTATATATATTACCTTTCATATCATCTTTATAATAATTTTTAAACTAGTTATGATTATTATGATTTATAGGTGAAGAAATCAAACTTAGAGTGATTAAATGATTTGCTCAAGGTCACATAGCTGGTGAGTGGAAGAGCTAGACTTCATCTAGATCTTGGGTGTTTAGTCTATTTTTAATTGATTCATTCATTTATAAAATATTTATTGAGCACCTCTTACGTTCCAAGTATTGGGCTACGTACTGGTGTACAATGGTGAGCAAAGGGAGACAATATTCCTCATTTCTTGAAGCTTATAGTCTAATGGGGAGGGAGGGATGTGAGGGCAGGCAGTCAAATATGGAAAACCGAATACGTGCTCTAAAGGAGAACTCAGGCCAGAGGATCTTGATGTAACGGGATTCATCAATATCTCCCCCCCAGACTAAGTCCTTCAGGTGGGGTTTGAAAGAAAAAAAGGAGACACTTCCATGAAACAGAAAGTGTATGTGTAAAAGGGATGTGGGACCTGGGGTGGGGGTAATGTTTTGAAAGAACAGGAGCAGCATATTTCAAAGTGCAGCAAGGAGTTTGACATTTTCAAAGTAAAACATGGTAAGCGTGGCTGAAGCCTAGAAGGCAAGGGGAAGAGTGGAGTGATAAGAGGTGGAAGGAGGCAAGAACTTGACTGTGGCCTTCAGGACGCTATGAATGATTTGAGTTTAAGGCAATGGGAAGCCCCTGAAGAACTCTACATGGGTTTTAGGAGTTGGGTGAAAATGGCAAGATTTGCTTTTTGAAAACTCATTGGAGTTGACGTGTGGTGAGTGGATTGAAAGGCAGCTAGGCAGTGGTGGAGATCAAGAAAAGTGAGGTTTGAGACAAAGCTGGGTTATGACTTCTAGATGCCCACACTCTTTTCAGTTTTAAAAAAATTTTACTGCTATATTTATAAATATTATGCGTATTCCACAATATCTTGATTTATCAATTTCAGGCATTGACTTCACTTCCTGCTGTGGTTTCTGAACATTTTACACTCCCCACTTTATTTTCCACCATTTTCCCATTTTAATAATATTATATTAGTTAAGTCAATGGTTGTGTTATTACATTATTATGACCATGCAAACATTATTCCGTGATGATTCATGTAATGAATTATGATTATAATTTTTGTTTCGTGCAACTTTTTGTTTTCCTGGGATCAATAATTGTCTTCATTTTTCACTTGCTTAGATTTCTATAGGTCTGCTTTTATAGTTTGCCAAATGTTTCAATGCATATCTTTAATTTTTTCCAAATTCACAAGTACATCAAATGATCCATTAATTGCATTTTTCTCCCAGAAACTTCCCTTTAACATACTCACATCCCCTCTTCCCCCCTGTACTGGTTGTTCTCTAGGCCAGCTGCTTAGCTGTTGACCTGGAGTCTTCTTTTACTGTTGTCATAGAATTAGTTTCTGTGCTCTCCTCTGAGAAGTCCCATGCTATTCTGACTTCTCCATGTCATATGTACTAATTTTCTCCCTCTCTTTGGAATCTTTTAGTAATTAATCTGATCTCTGATATTTTGAAACTCTATGACTATGGGGCTAAGGTGCATTAAAAGTATTATTATATATTGTTTTGAATAAATTGTGAATGCTTTCAATATGTGGGTTCAAATTTCCCTAATATTATTTTTTTGATAATTCCTCCCTCCCTTCAGTAATTACTTTTAGACTCCTATTAGCTAGATGCTGGCCCTTATAGGCTCAACACTAAGCTTTCCTTTTTCTTATCTAAGTCTCTCATTTTCTTACCTTTTCACTTCTATTTTCTATAGGTCTTAATTTTTGTTCTTTCTGTGAGAGTTCTTGATTTTTTTTCAATTCCGTCCTTTGTATTAATTTGATTACCATATTCTTGATTTCAAGAATCTTTTTCTTCTTCTCCTATTTTCTTTCATTTATCCATCCTATTATTTTATTTGGACACAATATCTCCCTCTCTCTTTGTGTCTCAGAGAACGTAATTCATAGAGCTTTAAGTAAAGAAGTATGTGTTTTCTTGTGTCCCCCTCCTCACTTTTGATTACTTTTATCTATATATTTCATGCAAGAAGCTTTCTTCAAATGTCTTCTGCTTTATGGACTTCTATTCACATTTCAATGGTTTCATACCTGTAATGGCAGCATATGTGATTTGGATCAACCCTCATATCAAGAATAGCTATAAGAAGGGACATTTAAAAATAACAAAAATTTCAATTGCAAGAAATTAGAGTAATTCTGAACTTACATTCACTTAATTATATTGCCTCCAAATATATAAAAGAAAAATTAAAATAAAATAATTACAGGTAAAATAGATTAGTCCACAATCATAATGAAAAAATGTCTCACCTCTTTCAGTAATTGATGGAAAAGGTAGAAAAAAATCAGAAATATTGAATTTAGAAGATTACAGACTTTTTAGAAGTATATAGAATAGGATTTCAATAACATGATTAAAAATGGACTATTTATCATTATTGAAATAATGAATATATTTTATATGAATTATACATATGTGTATATAATTTTAACCAACAGCTGCAAAATACATTCTTTTTAAGTACACATAGGGCCATAATTATAGTCTCAACAAAATTGAAATCATATACAGAGTATATAATCTTAGTGTAATGTAATTAAGCTTGAAATAAATAATGGGAAAATAACTAGAAAAATACCCATTATTAACAGATTAAGAAAATGAAATAGTTTGAACTTCATTATAACTAAAATACTAGATATCAAAACTTAAAGAATCCAGGAGGCTGCCCAGTGGCATAGTCAAGTTCACACGCTCCGCTTTGACAGCCTAGGGTTTGTGGGTTTAGATCCTGGGTGCAGACCTGCATACTGTTCATCAAATCATGCCATGGCGGCGTCCCACATACAAAACAGGGAAAGATTGTCACAGATGTTAGCTCAGGGACAATCTTCGTCAAGCAAAAAGAGAAAGATTGGCAACAGATGTTAGCTCAGGGCCAATCTTCCTCACCAAAAGAAAAAAAAACCCCTTTGAGAATCCACTTAAAGTGGATTAAAGTCATGGTTAAATAAATGTGTAAAACCTGAAATCCATAATATAGAAAAGAAGAAAGAATAAAACAAATGATATAAGCATGAAGTTCAAGAAGCTGGCAAGAGAACAGCAAATTAAACATGAAGAAAATTTAAGAAAGAAAGAAAAAAAGAACAGAGATTACAAAAATAAAAAAATATATAAAAAGAGTGTCAATAAACTGGAAAGTTAGGTTGTTTTTTAGTTTTTGTTTTTTTGACAGATAACCAAATTAATAAATCACTCAAAGACTGATGAAGAAAAAATTGAGAGAGAACATAAAAAGTTGATATCAAGAATGACAAAAGGACATCACTATATATCACTCAGACATTAAAAAGATCCTTAGAGAGTATTATAAACAATTTTACAACAATAAATAGAAAACGTTAAATAAAGTTGACAGACATCTGTTTCTCAAAAAGCCAGAATTTATTCTCTCACCTTAAACAACTAGGAAACCAGACAAAATCATTAAAATAATAGTTTGCAGACATTAGAAAACAGACCATGCCAGACCATGATCCCTGAGAGAAGGTATACACATGAATTAATCCCTACGCAAGCATCAGATTACTTCCTGTAAGCAGTTTCCAGGTTGCAGTGCAAGGAGAGGGAATTCAAAGTTGTCACTGAATTGAGGTGGCAGAAATTGAATTTGGGGAGGTCAAAGTGGCTTGAATTTGTGAGACTGAGTATAGTGAGTAGGAATTTGCACAGATAGAGAGATCAAGAGAAATGCTGAGGGGTTCTCTCAAGTCTTTGGCTGAGTACTGATTGGTACATGTGTGAGAGGTAACTATCTGAGGCTAGAGAAAGATCCATCAGAGATGAGGAGGAGAATAAGTTCTTGAGCTCTGGATTGAGAATGGTTTATATTCCCACTGACCAAAGAACTCATAAACACAGGTACATAGCTATTTGAATAAATATTCAGAAGCGTTTTGCCTTAATTTTAAACAATTAGCTGCTCTGACATTGAAAGAATCCAACTGATTCTAAGTAACTAACTGGATGCTGAGAAGAAATCTGATATCATTTAAAGAAATGCAAGAAAATCCAGCAACTAAAAAGGTAAAATTGCCAATATTTGGGATCCAATGCAACATTACCAGACATGCAAGAAGGCTGTAAAATATGACCCATATCCAAAAGAAGAAACAACCAATAGAAAACAGACCCAGAGATTATAGAGATGATGGAGCTGGTAGAAGAGGATACTAATATAGATATTACAAATATGCACCATTGTTCAAAAGGTAGAGAAAAATATGAACACCATATGGCAAGAAATAGAAGATTTAAAAAAACACAAATTAAACACCTAGAATTGAAAAATACACTGGATGGAATCAAAGCACATTAGACACTGAAGAATAAAAGGTCAGTAAATATGAAGATATACTGATAGAAACTAACCAAGATGAAGTACAGAGAGAAAAAAGAATGAAAAAAGAAATGAACAGAGCATCAGTGACCTCTGGAATAATATCAAGTGATCTGACATACATCTAATTTGAGTCTCAAGAGAAGTGAAAGTGGGAGAGAAAAAATATTTGAAAAAGTAATGTCTCCAAGTTTTCTAAATTTGAGGAAAATTATAAACCACACGAATTAGTTTCCTATTGCTTATGTAACAAATTACCACAAACTTAGTTGCTTCAGATGACAAAAATGTATTATCGTTATGGTTCTGGAGGTCAGAAGTCTGAAATGGGTCTCACTGGACTAAAATCAAGGGGCAGATAGGGCTGTGTTCCTTTCTGAAGAATCTAGAAGAGAATCCATTTTCTTGTGTCTTTTCCAGATTCTGCAAGTTTCCTCTATTGAGTCTTTCTCATATGGCTTCACTGACAGTGCCTGTCTTGCATCTGTCTTTCATTTACAAGGATCCTTGTGATTTTATTGGGCCCACTCAAATAATTCAGGGCAATCTCCTCCTCTCAGGGTTATCTGACTAGCAAATTTAATTCTAACTGCCACCTTAATTCCTCCTTGCCATATTACATAGCATATTCACTGTATTGGGGATGGACATGGACACATCTAGGGGACCACTATTCTGCCTACAAAACCACATATCCAAGAAGTTTAATGAATCAACAGCAGAATAAACATAAAGAAAACCATATCAGTGCACATCATAAGACAACTATTGAACATTAGTTATGAAGAAAAAAATGTTAAAAAAAACTAGAGAGGAAAAGACACATTACATGCAGAAGAACAAAGATGTGAATGAAAGCACAGTTTTTTCAGAAATTATGTGAGTGAGAAGATCATGGAGAGGCATCTTTAAGATAAAGAAAAACTGTCAACCTAAAATTCTATACTCAGCAAAAATATCTTTCAAAATGAAGGCAAAATAAAGACTCTTTCAGAACAATGAAACCTGAGAGAATTTTTCAGTAGCAGATCTGTACTACAAAAAAATTTTAAAGGGAGACAAAACTATTCAAGGAGAAGGAAAATGATAGAAGGTAGAAATTTGAATCTATACACAAAAGAATGAATAGCACCACAAATGGCCGATGTAAAATATATTTTTCTTCATTTTAAAAAGCTTTTAAAACCATAACTGACTTCTTAGACAAACATAACAACAATGTATTTTTAGGTTTATAGCATAAATAGAAGTAAAATGCATGATGATAAGAGCACAAAGGAAAGAAGTCAGGAAATGGAAGTATATGGTAAGATTTTCATTCTATATTTGAACTGTTATAAGTACGATTTGAAGGTAAACTGTGATAAACTAAAGGTGTACCTTGTGAATGTTAGAAGAATCACATAAATAAAAGAGAGGCATAGAAAATAAGACAATAATGGAAATAAACCGAAATTATAAAAAAAATTATTAATACAGAAAAGGAGGCTAAAAGAAAAATGAACAAAAAGCACATAAGACAAATAGAAAACAAACAAGATGTTAGATTTGAGCACAACCAATTAAAAGGTAGAGTTTGCCAATTTGGCTAAAAAAGCAATGACCAGCTCAATTCTGTGTACAACAACTGCACTATACATATAAAGACATAAATAGGTTAAAAATAAAAGAGCAGAAGAAGGTATACACTGACATACTAATCACGAAAGCTGGCATGGCTATGTTAATATCAGATAAAGTATACTTCAGAACAAAGAATATTACCAGGCATTTCATATTGATAAACAGGTGAATTCACCAAGAGGACATAAAAATTATATGTGTATTCACATAATAACAGAGTTTTAAAATACATGACACAAAAACTGATCATACTGAAAGGAGAAATAATAAACACACATTATAATTTCAAGAGATTACAGCACTCCTCTTTTGATATTAATAGAACAAGTAGACAGAAAATCAATAAAGAAATAGAATATCTAAGCAGCACTATTAACCAACTTGACCTAATTGACATTTATAGAGCACCCTTTCCAACTACAGCAGAATACACATGCATTTCAAGTACACAGAGAACATTCAACAAGACAGAACACACATTAGGCCAAAAAACAAGTCTTAGTAATTTTAAGAGAATTGAAATTGTACAAATTATGTTTTCTGACCATAGCAGAATTAAAGTAGAAATTAAGAACAGAAAAATATCTGCAAGGTCCCAATATTTATAAATTAAACAATACATTTCCAAATAACCCAGAGGTCAAAGAAAAAAATTGCAATGGAAACTAGAAAATATTTTGAATTCAATGAAAGTATAAACATAACATATCAAAATTTCTGGAATATAGTTAAAGCAGTGCTAAAGAGAATGTTATAGAATTATATTCTTCTGTTAGAAAAGTAGAAAGATCTCAAATAAAAAAACTTAGCTTCCACTTTAAGAAATTAGAAAAAGAAGAGCAACTTAAAATAAGTAGATGAAATGGACAATTCCTTAAAAAAAACTGAAAAAAGAGGAAATAATAAATCATAATAGTCCTATCATGTTTAGAGACATTGACTTTGCAATTTTAAAGCTTCTCACAAAGAAACTCCAGGCAAAGATGGCTTCACTAGTGAATTCTCCTATATATTTTCATAACCTTTTCTGGAGAAGATAAAAAATATGAACATTTCCTAACTTATTTTACAATGCAAGTTTAACTTTGAAATGAAAACCTGACAAGGGCATTAAAGAAAGGAAAAATACAGGCTAATCTCACTCATTAATATAGATGCAAAATAGCAAAAACAATTATTAAAATATATCTAGCAATACATACATACATACAACCAATTTGAATTTCTCCAGAAATGAAAAGTTGTCTTAACATTTAAATATTAGTATATATAATTAACCACATTAACAGAATAATGGGGAAAATTTTATGATTATATGAATAGATGCAGAAAGAATTTTGTAAAATTTAACGCCCATTTATGCTAAAAAATACAATTGGAAAACTAAGATTAGAAGGAACATTTCTTAATCTGATAAATCTAGGGAATAATCTGCAACTGGCATCCTTATGGAAAAATATTGAAATCTTTTCAAATGACGTCATGAAGGTACATAAAGATGTCAGTTTTACAACTTCTAGTCAACATTTTATTAACAATGCTAGCCTGTGCAAATAGGTAAGGAGAAAAAAGATCAAGGTATTTAGGATTTTGAAGGAAAAAAATAAAATGGTCATTATTTGTGGATGACATGACTGTGTAGGTAGAAAATCTAAAAGAATTACAGATAAATTATTAGCATCAATAACTGAGTTTAGCAAGACTTCTCAATACAGTTTCAATATCCAAAAATTAATTGTATTTCTTTATGCCAGGAATAAACAATTTTAAAATAAAATATGAAAAATATGCCATTGATAATACACCAAATATTCAATATCTAAGAATAATTCTAAGGAAAAAGATAAAAGATCTATATGGAGAAAACTATAAAATGTTATTGAGAGAAGCTAAAGAAGACCTAAACAAAGTGATATGCAGTATTTATGCATGGGAAGATTCTATATTGAAGAAATTGTAGTTGTTTACTATAGTAATCAATAAACTTAATGCAATCTCAAGCAATATCCCACTTAATTGAAATTTAATAGAAACAATATCCCACTTAATAGAAAGTAAATTAATTTAAAAATTTATATGGAAATGCAAATAACCAAGACTAGCCAAGATATTCTTAAATAAGGATAACAAGATAGAAGGATTTAATCTACTAGTTATCAAAAATTTCATAAATCTATGATAATTAAAACTATGTGATATTACCTCAAGAATATAGAATAGACCAATGGACATAATTTTGAATATCTAGAAATAGAATTGCGCTATATTAAACTCTTGATTTATAAAAAAGCTAGCTCTTCAGAGCAATGTCAAAAGGAAGGTCTTTTTAAGAAATGGTCCAGGGTCAATAGGATATCCATATTTTATAAAGAGAAATTTAGCCCTTTCATTGTAGCGTACATAAAAATTATGCCCAGGTGGGTTGTAGATCTAACTATGAATAGTAAAATAATAAAGCTATCAGGTTGTCTTAATCTTGTAAGGTCCTACAATAGAACTCTACTTCAATATAATTGTTTTTCTTTATAATGCTATATATTTTATTTTATTTACTTAAAAACTATTCTGAGTGATGCTCATAGTCTTCCTCAGATTCTCAAAGGGATCCTTGGAACAAAAATGTTTAGGAATTTTTGTAAGTCAATATAAGAATATATTCACGATATTAGAGACAGGGAACAATTTCTTAAATAGGACACAAAACACAGAAACCATGAAGGAAAAACTAATTAATGGACTACATTAAAATTAAGAACTCTTCTTTATCAAAAGATACCACTAAGAGAGTGAAAATGCAAGCCACAGAGTGGCGTATATAACTGCAAAGAGCTCTTAGTCAGGATATATAATATATTCCTTTAGATCAATAAGAAAGAGAAAGACAACCCAAGAGAAAATTGGGTAATAATTTGCACATATATTTTATATAAGATCCAAATTCATTAGTAATCAGAGAAGTGCAAATTAAAACAAAAATGAGGCACTACTACATATATACCAGAATGGCTACAAGTAAAAGAGTCATGATGCCAAGTGTTGGCTGTGATGTTAAGCCATGGAAAACATGAAACATTATTGTGATAGTGTAAATTATTACAACTAGCTTTGAAAACTGTTTAGCATTATTTTTAAAGTTCAGCATACATATATTTTATGACCAGCATAGGTGTACCAAAAGACATGTATAAGAATGTTTATAATAATAATACTCATAATAACCCCAAATCCAAATATCTACCAGTGATCCAATGGATAAATAAAGTGAATGAAATTTGAATGTGAATGAAGAAACTACTATTATACGCAACTACATTGGACAAATCTTACAAACATATTGAGAGAAAGGAATATATAATATATAATTCCATTTACAAAAATCTTAAAAACAGGTAAAACTTATCCATGGCATGTGTAGTCAGGACAATACTTACCTTTGAGGAGGAGGAAGGGGCTAGTTATCAGAGGGATACAAGTAGGGCTTGTGGGGTGCTGGTAATGATTCATTTATTAATTTAGGGGTGTTTACAAAACTTTGCTCACTTTGGCATAATTCAGTGGTCTTTACATTTAAGTTTTTGTGCTTTCTGTATGTGCGTCGTAGTTTAATAAAACATTTTAAAAAGTGCTAAGAAGCTGATCTGGAAAGTCTGTGTATAAAGATAGGACTTGTCAACCAGTGAGCTTCATTGCAAGTGACTAGACAGTAGGTGGTTCTTTTTAATTGTGGAATACCCAAATGTCAGTAACTAAAAGGACCTGTTGTAGGAGGGAATGAATGAAAAAGAATTTAGAACTATTGCTGAAAGCCACAGGTACATCAGGCAGATGTGGTGGGCTCCAGAATTTGCATGCTGGAACATATATGGGAGAGTGGAGACTTAGACAATAAAAACATTCACCTTGCTCCACTATGAGTGAAAGGGTCAAGATATAGAAAAAGAGACCCAAGAGGAAGGTAGAGTATGTGGTCCTAGACTGCCCTAGAGAAACTGCGCAGATGTGAAGAAATATGTTAAATGAGTCTAAAACTAAAACGCTCATGGATTATTTTTAAAAATTACTATTATTATAAAAGATATATTAATGTACCCCATCCATCCCTAATTGAGATAAGTACTGATCATATTAAAATTTTTAAACAAATAGAATAAACATTGCTTTCACTAAAAATGTATTTTATATATTTTCCGTATAAATGCATACATAAATGCTTTTTTGATGGTGTATAGTTTTCAACTGTATCAGGGTATTTTAATTCGTTTAAATGGTCTATTGTAAGATATTTAATTCATTAATTCACTCATTTATCCATTCATTTATTGAAAGACACTTCTTGGACTTATGAATAGATCTTAGTGATTGGAAAAATTTGTGAATAACCACTATCATTTTACATATGTACGCAGCTTTGTAAGATAGGCCATTTTTAGGAGTGAAAAAATGTGAAAGCAAGCAATGGCTTAAAATTGAGAAAAATATTATAGTTGAAAACAGAGATATACCAGAGACCTACTCTATGAGTGAAACTCGTGGGAACTATCTACAGTGATAAAATTTTCCCTCACCCTGGTGCGGTGGGTGTGTAAGAAGTAGGAGTTATGGCAGTAAAGGAAGTCTGGCCTTTTCCACCTTTGCCTTTTCACTCACACTTGAGAACTGGCAGCAGCATCTCTGCAAGGGGTCTACTGCCCCCATTCCAAATTAAAAGCACAAAATAAAGGAACACTTTGCCTTAAGATCTGTAATATGATCAAAAGTGTTTATCTTTGTGTGTGGTCTATCTCTTTTCTATCTTTCTGGACCCCTAGAAATAACTATCTTCCTGAATTTTATGTTTATCATTCCTTTGTCTTTAAAAATATAATTTTATCACACATATGTATCTCTTTAAACAATACATTAAGATTATCTTGCTTTTGAACTTCATGAAAATGCTACGAAATGGTATAGTATTGGATGTAGTTTTCTGTGACTTGGTTTTTTAATATAATTTTTTTTCTGAGATTCATTCATGTCGTCACATGTAGCTAAAGTTCATTATTGTATAATGTTACATTGTGTGCATATGTCATAATTTACCCCTTCTCCTGTTGATGCATGTTTTCATTGTTTCCACTTTTTTCACATAATACTATTACAGCTATGAATATATTTATACATGTATCTTGATGAACATGTGTAAGAATTTCTCTAAGGGATATACCTATGGCTATGGCAGGTGGTGGCCAGAAGTGAAATGAGCTATTGGTCACAAATCTGTGAGCAGGAAGGAGGTTCACAAAATAAAAAGATAGAACTGTTTGGTGAAATTTCCAAGGACAGAATAAATATTTTACGTTTTCCTAAAGGTATGAGAACACAGTGACACTTGCAGAGGCAAGAAGTTAATATGATGAGTTGCACTGGTGTGGAAAATAGTATGATAATTCCTCGAAAATTAAACAGAATTACTGTATGATCTAGCAATTCCACTACTTGGTACATACCCTAAAGAGTTAAAAGCAGGGACTCAAACAAATATTTGTATACCAGTGTTCATAGCAGTGTTATTCATAAAAGCCAAAAGATGGAAACAACCAAAATGTCCATCAATGGATGAATGGATAAACAAAATGTGGTATGTACATACAATGGGGTAATATTCAGCTTTAAAAAGGAGGGAAATTCTGACACATGCTACATCGTGGATGAACCTTGAAGACATACTAAGTAAATAAACTAAACTAAAGGACAAATATTGTATGATTCCTCTTATATAAGGTAATTGAAGTAGTGAAATTCATACAGACAGAAAACAGAATAGTGGGTGCCAGGTGAGGGGAGGGGAAATGGGGAGTTATTGTTTACTGGGTGCAGAGTTTCAGTTTGGGAAGATGAAAAAGTTCTGGACGTGGCTGGTGGTGATGGTAGCACAACAATGTGAATGTACTTAGTGTCACTGAACTGTACACCTAAAAATGGTTAAAATGGTAAATTTTATGTCATGTGTATTTTACCACAATGAAAAATATGAGTTAGATAACATAAAATATCTCTAATTTATAACCATAAATATAAACTAGGCAGTAATCTTTATTTGTTGTTGTTATATTATTCCTCACCGTTGTTTGAATGCAATTGAGTATGAGAGTACAGTTTGTAAAAAGGTATAACCAAACATATATATTCTCAGTACACGCTAGAGTTCCTTATAAGGAACTATGAATAGAATAGACAATAATGTTTCTAGTTACATTTGCATTTTGCATATGCTTGGTTTCACACATATATAATCAAACTCAAAATCATAACTTGAAGATCAGTTCAGTAAAAAACGTTAAATTTATTCTAACTTATTACTTATTGATTAACCAAGCAGACCTAAGATGACAGTGCCATGGCTAAAAATATTTATTTTTGTCTATATCAGATAATACAACTTCAATCAAAGAGAATAGAACCCACTGCTTCCTTCTTAAGTATATTGCAAAGTTTAATATCACAAAGGCCAGAAATTCTTTTCCTTATATCTGCATTGAGCACTCTTGTTTTGAATTAGGCATCCTTAATACTAAGCATTAATTTTTATCAAGTGGAAAATAATTTGGGGTGCTTTTGTCAATAGTTCACCACTCTCTGCATTTCATTAGGTAATTTCTTTGTCATCAGTTGTGGTTGTAACATTTCCCAGTCAGCCTCATCAATGAGTTTCATTAAGAACTTGTTTGCTCCTCTTTCCAAATCATTAATAAAGTTGTTAAATAAAACCAAGCTGAACAAAGAACTCCTTGACAGTCTGTGAGACACCGAACCTGAACTGAAAATAGAACCATTTATCATTTCTCTACTCACAAGCTTCCATCCGGTATTCAATCCATTTGATGGTACTTATATGTAGGGCAATTGGAATTAATTTTATTAGTTGCGTTTCATTGATGTTTTAAGCTCCCATCTCATTTAATAGAATAATTTTCTCAGAGTAGGGCTCTAAAAAGTAGTAGTGCAGTAGAAGAGGAAATGATCCATTTTAGAAAGTCTATCATGTTTCAATGCTAACTAAATCCATTATAGATAGAAGAAACCTTGAAGGAGTAGAGACATTGAGACATCTTACACAGACATTTGACTTTCTCAGGCCCAAAATCACGATGGATAACTTGCTGTAAAAATAAGGATATTATAGATGTAGGAATAGGGAGAGAGGTGACAGTTGAGGAAGAGTACCATTATTTTGAGTAGGTATTTTTAGATGGGAAGTTATTGGCTGTAGATCAGTGCTGACCAATGGAACTTTTTGTGACGTTGGAAAAATTCTATAATCTGCACTGTCCATTAGAGTAGGCACTACTACCTGTGGCTTTTGAGCACTTGACATGGGGCTAGTGCAACTGAAGGAGGAAATTTTAAATTTTATTTAACTTTAACTAATTTAAATAGCCACATATAGCTAGTAGCTGCCATCTTGGACAGCACAATTCTAGAGCTATAAGGCAGCTACATTGAAAACCAAAGAGGAGGAAGCAGTCACTTTCTACTCAAGGATAGCTCAAATGTAGACTTTAGAATAAGGGCAGCCAGATAAAGAATTCTTTAGTTTTCTTCTTGCATGGTACATTTTGCAGAGTCACCAAATGAAATGAAAGCAAGCACTCACTTTGTCCACAGTGCAATTAAGTGCAGCTTCCTTTGTATCAAACCCATGAGAAACGAGAACGTGGTAAATGGAACAAAAGAGAATGAGGATTTCTCCTCAAGTAATATGTTAAAATATACTTAACTCAAAGGTTTATCACCATGTTTTGCATGCGCCTACTAATATTTTAATTATATTTGAAAATAAATTTTGCCCACTATTCCATTCTTCTAGATTGCATTCGTTCATTCATGAGCATTTATTAAAAAAATGGTTATATAGTAGACATTAAATTGGCTGTGATTATTATCTTTAAGTGTTCATTTTTATCGTTTAAGGATATCTTCTCCTTATTTTCTAATAATTTAAATTAGATTTGTGTTTCCTTTCTTTGGCCCAATTCTTTTCTTGATCAACATGTCCCTATGGTGCTCTGATATGATCTACAACTTCTCAAAAATAGCAGATTCTTTTAAGTTTTTTATTTATTAATGGGGTGCAGTACGTGGAATATGCATGAGTTGTGAAAGACTTTTCACCCAACTGGAAGTTTTATAGACAAACTTATGAAAAATGTTTGCAGTTGTATTGGAGAATCAGTCTTTTTTCCTGATAATCTCAGGCCTAATACTCTCAGTATTTTTTTTTTTCTGTGAGGAAGATCGGCCCTGAGCTAACATCTGCCAATCTTCCTCTTTTTGCTAAGGAAGACTGGCCCTGGGCTCACATCCATGCCCATCTTCCTCCACTTTATATGGGACGCCGCCACAGCATGGCTTGCCAAGCAGTGCGTCGGTGCATGTCCGGGATCCAAACCGGAGAACCCTGGGCTGCCGCAGTGGAGTGCGCGCCCTTAACCGCTTGCACCACCGGGATGGCCCCAATACTCTTGGTATTTTTATTTCTGGCTTGAAAAACAGAACTTACAAGACATTGATTAAATGACAATGAACATTAAATTGGGTTTATATCTGATCGTTTCTGCTATATAGAGTTTATGACTTTACGATTCTATAAACATGTACATGCAGGTTTTTGTATGTTTGTGAGTTGTCTTTTCTTTTGGATAAAGAGATAGGAGTGGAATTGCTGGGTCATATGGTAAGCATATGTTTAAATTTATAAGAAATTGCCAAACAGTTTTCCAAAATAGCTGTATCATTTTTCATTCCCATGAGCAATGTATGAGAGCTCCAGTTGATCTGCATCCTTGGCAATACTTAAGGTTGTCAGCTTTTTATTCTAGCTAATAAATATATTGTGATACCTCACTGTGGGTTTAATTTGAATTTACATACGACTAATGATACTGAGCATCTTTCATGTGGTTATATGCCATCAGTATCTCTTTAGTGAAGTGCCTGTTCAAATCTCTTGCCAGCTTTTTAATAGGGTTTTTAGTTTTCTTATTATTAAGTTATGAGAGTTCTTTGTGTATTATGGATACAAGTTATTTTTCAAATAAGTGTTTTGCAAATATTTTCTCCTAATTTGTGGTTTGCCTTTTCATTTTCTTAATAGTGTCTTTGGAGAGCAGAAATTTTAATTTTGAAGATGTCTAATTTACCAAATTTTTATGGATTGTGATTTTTCTATCCTAACATATTTTTGCCTAAGCCAAAATCACAAAGATTTTCTCCTGTGTTTTCTTTTAAAAATTTTGGGTTTTACACTAAGATCTATGATTCATTTTAAGTTAATTTGTAAATATGATATGAGGATCTGAATTCTTTTGTTTTTTAAATGTATGTCCAGTTGTTTCAGCATCATTTTTTGAAAATATTATTCTTTATTCATTGAATTACCTGGCAACTTTGTTAAAAAAATCAATGGTTTATATACATATGAGTTTATTTCTGTATTCTTCATTCTGTTTCATTGTTCTGTATACCAGTACTTTACAGTTTTATAGTAAACCTAGAAATCTAGAAATAGAGAAATTCATCTTTATTCTTTTTCAAAATTGCTTTTGTTATTCTAGGTTCCTTCATTTTCCCATCCAAGTTTTAGAATCAGCTTGTTGATTTCCACCAAAAAAAAAAAAAAAAGGAGCTTACTTGGGAATTTGATTAGGATTGCATTGAATCTACAGGCCAAATCAGAGAAAAATGAAATCTTAAGAACACTGAGTTTTCTGATCCATGAGTATGGTATATCTCTTCATTTATTTAGGTCTTTGATTTCTATAGTCAATATTTTGTGGTTTTAAGTATACAAATCTTGAACCTCTTTTGTCAGATTCATCCTCAGATTATGCCACTCAATGCCCAGGTATTTAATATTTTTGATGCTATTATATTTATGGTATTTGTATATAAATCTATATAAAATGTATTATTTTATATAGTAGGCTATAAAAATATTGTATAATGTAAAAATATATTTAATTTATATTATATTTATTTAATTGTCAATTATTTAAATTTGATTATTTTATTAATAATATATATTATGTTATGATAAAATAAATATAATAATAATACATTTATCATATAAATATATATATTGTATTTTGAGTTCTATCCAGTGACATTTAGGAATGGTTTGTCTTCTTGGTGAATTTATCCATTCATCATTATGTAATGTCCCTCTTTATCTCTAGTAATTCAAAACCTTGTTCTGAAGTTTATTTTGTCTGCTATTTATATGACCAGTCCAGCTTTTTTTTTTTGTGAGGAAGATCAGCCCTGGGCTAACATGTGCCAATCCTCCTCTTTTTTTGATGAGGAAGACTGGCCCTGGGCTAACATCCATGCCCATCTTCCTCCACTTTATATGGGACGCCACCACAGCATGGCTTGCCAAGCTTTGCATCGGTGCACGCCCGGGATCCGAACCGGTGAACCCCGGGCCCCCGCAGTGGAGCACGTGCACTTAACTGCTTGCGCCACCAGGCTGGCCCCAGTCTGGCTTTTTTTTTGATTACTGTTTGCAATGTTTTTTAATTCTTTTACTTTTAACTTATCCTTGCCTTAATACTTAAAGTGAATTTCTTATAGACAACACATAGGTTTTTCTTTGTTATCCAATTTTGAAAATCTCTATCTTTTTATTGGAGATGAATAGACAATTTACATTTTACATAATTATTGATATCATTGGATAAATTTACTAGCCTACTAGTGGTTTTCTATTTGTCCCATCTGTTCTTTGTTTTTTTGTCTATATATTTTTAAATTGAGTATGTTTAAAAATAATTCCATTTGTCTCCACTGCTAGCTAATAAGTTATACTAGTTTTTTCTTTCTAGTGATTGTCCCCAAGGGCTTATAATATGCATCTTTACCTTATCACAGACTACTTCAAATAATAATATATTAGTTCATATATAACATCATAATGTTACAACAATATACTTCTAAATCCTCTGTCCTATCCTTTGTGATATTTTTCTCCCATATGTTAATATTATATACAGTTTAAATCCCATAATGCATTGTTAGAAGTTTTGCGTTAAACAGTCGTATATCTTTTAAAGTGATTAAAAATAAAAAAAAATCTTTTAGATTTTTTATTTGTATAATTACCAGTGGTCTTCATTTCTTCATGAAGATCAAATTCCAGTGTGGTATCATCCTTACTCTGCCTGAAGACTTTTCTTTAACATTTCTTGCAAGGCACTTCTGCTGGAAATGAATTCTTTCCAGTTTGTTTGACTGAAAAAAAAAAAGTGTTTTATCTTACCTTCATTTTTGAAAAGTATTATTTCTGGGTACAGAATTTTGGGTTGACAATTTGTTTTTTTTTTTCTTTCAGTATTTTATGTCACTCTTTATTCCTATATTATTTCTCTGGGATCTTACACCAATATTTTCCCACATTTCTTGAATTCTTTCTCCCTCTCTCTCTGAGGGGTTTTCTGATCCGTGAATGTGGTATTTGTCTGCATTTATTTAGGTCTTCGATTTCTTTAATCAATATTTTGTAGTTTTCAGTATACATATCTTACACCTCATTTATCAAATTTATCCCTGGGTTACCCCACTAACTACCCAGGTATTTAATATTTTTGATGTTATTATATTATATATGTACTTTCTCTCTCTTCCTCCCTCCCCTTATTCTCTGTCTCTCTCTCTTCCCTCATTTTCATCTTTAATTTTGGTAATTTCTATTGACTTATCTTCAAGTTTAATGATTCATTCCATTCCTCAGCTTTGTCAGATGAACTGATGAGCCCATTCAAGGAATAGTTCATCTCTGATATTATATTTTTTATTTATAGCATTTCCATTTGATCTTTCATATATTTCCTATTTTTATGCTGAAATTCCCCTATATAGTCATTCATGTTGTCCTTCCTTTCATTAAATCATTCAGCTTCAAATTTCAAAGTCTGTTTCACAGTTTCAACATCTGGGTCATCTCTGAGTCTGGTTCTCTTGATTGCTTTATCTATTGACAATGATTTTACTTTTCTTTGTGTCTCATAATTTTTTATTGAATTCCAGATGTCATGTGTGTAAGGAAGATGCAGAGGGAAACGGTATTTATCCTAGGAAATAGGTACATCTTTTCTGCCAAGCTTTTCGTTCGGGGGTTTGAATCAATCTAGTCAGGAGTTGGGCTAGGTTTGGATTATGTTTGTGCTATCATTACATTCAGGGCACCACAGTCTCCAAATCCTTTAGCAGTGGGCTGCTGCTGCTCTGTACTTAGAGTGAGTGCCGTAGTGGTGGTGGGTGTTTGTCAGTGTTTGTGCTCCAGCTCCACCTTCAGCCTCAGCCACTCTTGCACATCTGTACCACAAAGGGATATATGCTCTTGCTCCTCCCCTACTAGATTGTTGCTGCTTGTTCTTCTGTGTTAGGCTCATGGTAGGGGTAGAGGGGTTCTCTGTTGTCCCGGTCCACCCTCAGGCTTAGGCAGACATTTCGCACCTCTGCACTGGAGTTGGCACTCTTTTAGCATTCCTGACCCTTAACCCACTGCATGGCAGCCAAACTCTGCCTTGCGACTGTGATTGTCTTCGACAGAAGTTTCACACTCTGCTTCAGCATCAGAAGACTTCTGCCTGTACCAGTATAGGAGCTTAGAACCAAGATTGCTTCTTGACTTTACCCCGAGAGAGAGCATTTTTATTCTGGCCCCTGGTTGTTCCAGAATGAGATGTTACCTTAACTTTTAACACGTTGCTAAAGTTTAGATGATTTATTTGTACCCATTCATATGGTAGTTGCTTCTTCCACCTGTTCTCTGCCAATGGTGAGACAGTTCTTTTGCTTTGTCTCTCCTTGAAGAGGCTTATCTTTCTTTGGAACTCAGGTTTTTTAGTTCCTTGGAATCTCAACTCTCTCATGGCATCAAAAACCAGTTATGACTGTGTAGTTTTCTGAAAGTTTTCTTGTTTTTAGTGTGAGAGTGATAGTCTTTGCAGATTTCTACATTCTAAACATAAGTAGAGTCTCTATGATTCTAAATAGCTGAGTTTTGAGTTAAAATTGTTCAAGGTAAACAAGAATTAAAAGAGATCTTGTGAAAATAATGACCACAACAGAAATGAAGGTAACAATAACAATATTGATAAAGACTACAAACATATCCTATCCATATACCTCCAAGTATTTAAAAATGTTCTATTCTTCATCTATAAATAGAAATTTACTTAGTAAATCTGTTCCTGTTTCCACTTTATACAGGGAATCTTAGTCTTAACCATAAATATAACTCAGTCTCTATTAGTTTAAAACTTTTCCTTTTTAGGGAAACAATGACTCAGTGAAATCAAATTTTTTACCCTTCACTTCCTCTCGAGTGGTATCTATGTATGTGTACATGGCATTATGGAGCAGGGTATGTCTGGCCCCTGGCCACCCTTTGGTGTTTCCAGTGATTGATTGTGGTATACTGGGCTTCAACTGGCCCTTATCATCTTGTGCTGACATGTGCTGATGTTCAGTCTTGCCATGGCCTTCGGCCGTCAGATCTAAGTACTCTGACTCCTTCTTTTCCCTACCCAGGCCTCTGTACATCTGCCAGTTCTCCCTTAGTGTTATAATACTTCCTTACCCACTATTTTCCCTGCAGGAGACTGAGGTGAGGCTGATGTCCGTTGGTCAAGGCCTCTTATTCAGCCATTGCTTCTCTGTCGCTCTGTCATCACAGAGGAGATGGGGCTTTGCTAAAATAATTACTGTGTCCCTGTGGCTATTCCATTGGAAGCAAAGTATATGTTCTCTTTGCTCTAAGGTTACAAAACTAAACTGATATTTCTACTTCCCTCTCTCTACTTCATCTTAACCAAGGATAAGAATGCCAGAGTTTGAGATCCTCAAAGGACATCTCCTATGTTTCATATAATTGTTCTCCTCTATCAATTCCCTTCTTTTCCCACACAGCCTGTTGATTATGTGCTTTCTTTTGAAAAGAAAACTAGCTTTTATGTGATCAGGTGTTCTTACTCTACTGTGTGTGTGTGTGTGTGTGTGTGTGTGTGTGTGTGTGTATTTTACGCTTTGCCTCGATATTTCAGGTCAAACTTTTGGAATTAAAACAACTCAAGCATCTTGTCTTCAAGACTGTGTGTTTACAACATCCAGCAGCTCAATAGATTTGTTCAGGCTGCGTCTGCTTTCTCCCTGAGAGGACTATTACTTTTAAGAAGCTCTTTACGTGAGGAGAGGGAGATAGTAATGGATACATGACAGCACAGGGAATGCAGTTGAAGGGAGACTTTAGATAATATCCCAAATATTTAATATCAATATTGCTAATTATTTCTAAGCATCAAACATTTGTATCTTGTAGATTGATATTGCTAATTATTTCTAAGCATCAAACATTTGTATCTTGTAGATATCATTTCATTTTGTTTTTATAAAAAACTCATTAAGCAATTTATAAATTTTAGAAACAGAATTAAGTAGCTTACCTAAGGGAGAAGTACACCAACATTTTCATTTTATAGATGACAACACTGAGATTTGGAGTGTGAGACTAATTAGGATAACAATATGCTGCTTGTCAATATGGCAGAACCAGGACTAGAACCTAAGATTACCAGATGATCTCTGCTCTATATTGATCAGATAGTTCAGTGTCAAGCAGATCTACTTGAATTCAAAGGAAGTTTCTAGTCACTTTAGAGATAAGTGTATAATGTAAGGTGATTTTTACAAATTAGCTATGTGATCCCTCAAAGACAGAAATAAATGTCAGGTACAAAATAATGTGATAAAAATAAATTACACGTATGGGAAATCAATTGCTAGGCATTATTGCTCTGACTGTGTGCATGAAATGAATCAGCAAGAGTACTCCAAACAACTCACTTGGTTCTGGGATATATTAACAGTAAAACAGCAAGAAATGTTTAGAAAGTAATCCTCCCAAAATGCTCAACACCTGCTTGAACAAAACTTCTATTTTTTACGGCTATTACTGTAAGGGGAATGAAAACAGGATGACGTTGGTTCAGTGAAGAGCAGAAAAAATGGAAGGGTTACTGAGGAGAGATGGAATTGGTTGATTTTGACTGGAGAAAATGATGCTGAGGGCAAACTTCATCAGTTCTTTGAAGCTGAGTATTATTTCAAAATGAGGACAGTAGATTTTAACAAGTTTTATTTTATAGTATTTGAAATATATAAAAGAATACATGTAAAAACAGATGTATGTTATGATGCAGAATACTAACATGAAAATACATGAACACTACGTAAAAAGTAGAATAGTAAATTGCGTAGTTTCACTTGCTTTTGAGCTTTATAAAAATCACATCATATTGTATGTAATCTTATGAGATTTGCTCAATGTTTCCTGCGATTCTTCTCTTTTGTTACATGTAGCTATAGTTCACATTTTTTATGATTGTATAATATTCCAATGTAGGAATATAGCACAATTTTTTCATCCCTTCTGTGGATGAACATTTGACTTGTTCCCAGTTTCATGAATATGAATGTTTTTGTACATATATCCAAGTGCACACGTGCAAAAAGTTCCCAGGAGTGGACTTGCAGGATTGTAGGTGATGAGAATGTTGAGCTTTGTGAGATAATGCCAAATTGTTTTGTAGTGAATGCATTGACTTAGAATCCTACTATAAGATGTCTCCTTTATCCACATCCTTTCTTTATGAAGGCTTTTGTTAATCAATTTATTTTTTACTCCCCAAATTTATTAATGTTCTCCTCATTTAATGCTTTTTGTATCTTGTTTAAATATTTTGTCTTTCATATTTAAGTTTTTAACCCATTGTGAACTGATTTTTGTGTGTAATGTGAAGTAGCAATTCTATTTCAATTCTTTCTTATGGATATCCTATTGTTCAGGCTCATTTATTTCCCTGTAATGTGGCATGCCACTTTTCTTCTATATCAAGTTTGCTTGTAAGTATGGGTCTGTTTCCGGACTCTACAAACTGAACCAAAGGTGAAATTTGTTATTACTGCATCAGTAATACTGTATAGTTCTAATTATTATGGCTGTATAACAAGTCTTTATATATGAAAAGTCGAGTCCTTCTCCACTCTGTTCTTCTTCATCAGGACCCTCCTCATTATCCTTAGACTTTTCTCTTTCTGTAAACATTTTAGTATCAGTTTGTCAAGGTCCTTGAAAAACTCTATTTGGATTGTGATTAAAATTGATTTAAAGTCACGTTATTTGGGAAAACCCGATATCTTAAAGTATTGAATTACCCTATTCATGTATCTGATATCTCTTTATTTAGGCATTCTATAGTGATTTTCAATAAATTTCAAATGGGTTTTGCTCTTCATTTATACTTATTCCTACATACTTATAAATATATTTTAAAATTATATTTTCTAAATGCATGCTTGCTGTATATAAATACATTTTTATTTGTTTATCTTATATCCAGACAACTTACTAAACTCTCAAATTATTTCTTGATAAACGCTCCATGTGTCCTTGAAAAGAATATGTATTCTACCAGTGTTGAGCAGAGTGTCGTATAAGTATCAGTTAGGTCAAGTTGGTTGATAGTCTTGTTCAAATCTTGTATATCCTTACTGGTTTTCTGTCTACTTTTTCTGTCAGATGTTGAGAGAAGAGTATTGAAATCTTTGACTTTAACTTGGCTTATCTACTTCTCCTTGTAGGTGCATCAGTTTTTACTTTAGCTGTTATGAAGCTCAGTTAGTAGGTGCATAAACTTTTAGAATTATTATGTTCTCTTGATGATTGACCCCTTCTTCATTATGAAATGATCCCTTTTTATTGCTATTAATATCTTTTCCTTTGAAACCTACTTTCTTTGTTATTAATATAGTAACTCCAGCTTTCTTTGGATTAGTGTTGCCAAAGTATATCTTTTCTATCCTTTTGCTTTTAATCTGTTTCTTTACCCTTAAATTGGGTTTCTTGTAGGCAGCACAAAATTGAGTCTTTCTTTTAATCCAACCTGACAAATTTTTATTTTAATTGGGATGTTTTGACCATTTATATTTAATGTTTTTATTCATATGGTTGGGTTTAAATCTGACATCTTGCTAATTGTTTTCTGTTTGTCACATTTATTCTTTGTTCCTCTTTTCTCTTTTTCTGCTTTATTTTGGATTATTTTTTTTATGATTCCATTTGACCTCTTGTATTTGCTTATTCACTATAATTATTTTTTAGTATTGTTTTTTCAAAAAGGTATATAGTATACTTTTTTTTTTTTTTTTTTTTGCTGAGGAAGATTCACCCTGAGCTAACATCTATCCCAGTCTTCCTCTATTTTGTATGTGGGTCGCCACAGCATGGCTGCAGACGAGTGGTGTATGTCCACACCTGGGAATCGAACCTGGGTTGCCTAAGTGGAGCATGCCGAACTCAACCACTAGGCTATGTGGCCAGCCCCCTCTACATCTTTAACTACAAAATCAACCTTTAAGTAATATCATATAAAACCACATATTATATAAGAACTTTATGGTAATTCACTTTTATTTCTCTACTCTTAGTTTTTGTGCTGTGGATGTCATCCATTTTACTTTTATATATATTATAAACCTCACAATTCATTGTTATTGTTTTTGCTTAAACATTCAATTATATTTTAAAGGGATTTTTAATTTTAAAATTTTAAAAAGTATTTACCAACTTATTTAACATTTCTGGTGCTCTGCAGTTCTTTGTGTAGACTTATATTTCCATCTGGTATCATTTTTCTTCTGCCTGCAGGATTTTCTTTAGCATTTCTTATATTACAGGTTTGCTCATGATGAATTATTTTGTCTTTTGTAAAAATGTTTCATTTTGTTTAATATTTGAAAGATATTTTTGCTGCGTTGATAGTTTTTTTTCTTTCATTACTTTAAAGATGTTGGTCCACAGTCTTCTGGCTTTCATGTTTCCAACAAGATATCTGCTGTTATTCCTGCTAGGAATGTGTATTACAGGCATCAGCACTTGTCAAAGATGTGTAGCCAAATAAAAAATAAGACATCATGTCTATTAAATCAGAAGATTTAATAGACAAAAGAAACATATATACAAAAACCTGACATACTAGAATATCAAACACAAAGTAAAATGATAAGGTGTCAGATTAAGAATGAAAAGAAATCTATGTTTGAAAATTCTAGCAGGAAACTCAAACTGTGTAGACTAAAATATCAGATTTGAAAAATAACCAAGTAGAAATTCCAGAAATAAAAATGCAATAACCCAAATGAAGAACTCAGTGGATAGTTTTAGCAGCAGCATAGTACAACCAAGCATTAGTGAACTGGACAATAATTAGGAAGAAATTGTGAAGAATGCAGGTAGAAAGATAAAAAAGATGGAAAATAGAGAAGAGTGTAAAAGATATAGTTTTTTCCCAGAAAAGTGAAATTTTAAAACAGTAAAAGCAAAAAAGAATAAGGCAAAAAACAAATCACATATTATGGCATTCACTGCAGGTGAATATATGACATTGTTTCAGTTAATTATACTATCTAGGAGGAACCAACTCTGACAGCTCTCAGTTTTTCTCCTATAGTATCTCCTTTCTCGGTGCAAGGAGAAAAGTTGATGGCAGCTCTCATCCATGTTGCAAGGGCAATGGGCGGTGATATTAACACTAGGGGTTCACAACATAGGAAAGGTTAAGTTAGCCTGTGCATGATGATAACCAAGAAACTCAGATTGAATTGAACACAGATGGATTTGGAAACCAGTGAAATGTGTAGAGGTTGAACAGAGCTAGGTGGTGATGCTACTGAAGTAAGACTGTGTAAGAAATCTAAAATGTATTCAGGAACATTGCTGCAATCTCCGGAGAGTGTTCATAACTTGCTTCTTTTGTCTGGGATGCATGTGGCACATGAGTAGGTTAGGCAGCTTACTGAACAGAGAGGATATCTTTCAAGGAAATCCATGAGCAAAACTGGATAAGATGCTAGATGATACCAAAGTTGTAAGCCAAGCTTTTAGGAATAGTGTGCTATGCCCACACGAAAATAACCCCATTACAACATCTGTCTGTAAGAAAGGCTTGCTCTGGGCACAGGAAGCTTGAGAACAATGATCAAATGGGAGCCAGGTATTTGTTTGCAATAACACCTGGAGTGTTTCTTAAACTTGAAATTTAAAAGAGAGTAGAGATGTTTAATTGAGAATGGATGAACCCATACTACAGAGTGAGAACTATACTTATTATTATATGGTAATTTGTAATAAATTCAAAACAGTGATTTGGTTTTAATTTCCACTTCTGCATTAGAAAATGATCACGCCATTAGCCAAGTGTAGCTAAGAGAATTGTTTCTGTTCTGGTTCTAACTAAATTTGTCTCCTTTTTCATGGCCGTTCCTAAATTCTTCTCTGCAAACCTCAAAGACTTTTTCTCTGATGGTTGTTTCCTTAAACTGGAACTATTATTAATAATATTTATTTACTCAAACTTAATTCTTTCTGGTTGCTTTATGATTGTCCAAAAGTTCTATTTTCTAATTCTAATTATCATCTGAACAGTCTCTATGCTCTTCATTCTGGCCTATAGTTATGAAGCTCAAGAATGAAAAAATATATTGAGATAGTTCATGGAATTAGTCTGTTATTGTCTGACCCATTAACTAGACCTTTTACTCATTTGACTATCATAAAAATGGATGCTGAGTGTTTCCTAGATCAAAACTCCTAGAAGGCAGGGATCAGCTCTATTTCATTCTTTCATATTTGGGGTACTAAGCAGAGTGGCACATAGAGGAGCTGCTCAATCAATGCTGAATAAACGAATGAATAAATGAAATAATGCCTTATCAACTTTAAAATGTACATTAATATGCTTATATATGCTGTTTTTCAGCTATATGTACCTCAGATAATGCTTTATTCAGTATTTCTAAAAGCTGTATTGTTATTAATGTGTCCTAAATGAATGATTAGATATTAAAATTCATGCTATGCATGCATGTGGTGGGTCAAACGCATTTTAGGGAGTCCTATCAGCTCATTTTGACGTGTCTCTGTATACCTCATACGGTGAGGGCTATAATTTCCAAAAATCTCATCTCTATTTTCATTGCCACACAGATATGATGTGGGTGGTGTCAACCTCATTAACTGCTGCTTTTTGAACCTAAGTAATTCTTCTCTTGGATTTAGTTCAAAAGGAATTTTAACACAATAGAAAAATACTGATTTGAGTTTACTCTTTTATTTAAATTAAACCTACTCCAAATAAGACTTCTGTTCTGGGTTTGATTCAACTCTCAGCTCAAGGATAAGTATTAATTTTAGTTAGTAATTTTGAATTGAATCTCAGATAGAAAGCAATTTCAAAGTACTTGTCTGAGGATTTTTTTGTATGAATGTGCTTTTTCCTTTTTTTCCCAATAGGCATAAGTGAAAATTCTATATAATCTCCAACATGCCTGGATATTTCTGTGAATTTTCTTCTTCTTCGAATATGTATTGATTTCTTTGGAATACAATTCTCAGCTTTTGTGTGAGCAATAAAGGAGATTCAACATTATATTTAATAAAGGATATTTGAGGATTGGTCGAAAGGTCATATATTGAAGATATGTCCTTGCACTGTGATCTGGAAGGAATTCAAAATACAGCCTTTGTAGATGTTCCTCTTTACAAAGCACTATCTCTGAAATTTCTGAAAAATATTTTATAGAAATGGAATAAAATGGCAATCTGCATTGCTGAATAATTTCTATAGTTCTCTAATAGATTGTTTCTGAGAAATTTTATAGAACATTTTGTTAGTTCTGTGGCTGTGTTATTTTATTTTAATTTAGTTCTGTCATGTGAATGGTAAGCAGTCAAGGCTGAAAATTTCCTGCTTTGCAATTCTCTGAATGTTAATAATTATACTAATTAGCAATTCACAACAAACAGGTCTCAGTCACATTGAATCATTTCTGCCACATTCGCCACAATTTTAACATCATGAGTAAATTTCAAGCTACTATTGTTGTCTTAGAAATGCTCTTTCCTAAACAAAACTCCTCCCTAAATCCATTCAGGTCTAAAAGAAAGCACAGATCACTGAGGATGTAAACAAAAAACAAAAAATTACCTTCTTTTTAAGGAATACATTTCTATCCTCAATTTATATCCTTTAAATACATATAAGTGGGTTAGGCCTTTCATGTTCAATTGTAATGCAGATAATTCAGCAATCTAACTCAGTATAAAGTAACTTTGCCTGAAAAATTCAATAGCATGTATCATTTTGGGGAGACAATTCCCATATGGCTGGAAAGGCTGAATGGCCAAGTAATTTAGTCTTTATTATTGATGGCTAAAATTCTAAAAAGCTGGGATGGATGCTCTTCCCTTGTTTGCATATCTGGGTAACTCCTACTTGTCTTATGCAGCATAGTAACTATCACCACTTTTTGAAAAAACTGTCAGTTACCCACCCTAGACTTAGCTAACTCCCGCACTTTTCTCCCCATTCCCAACTCACATAGTAAGTTATAGTTACAGCTTTTTCAGCACTTACCTGACTGCCTTTGTAAATCTTGGTTTTCCTCCTCTTTTTAGTGCTGTGAGCTCTTTGAGATCTACCTGTGTATTTCCGGGACCCAGCAAAACTCCATGTATATAGTAGGTGTTCAATGGATATTGCTGAATAAATGACTTTGAATAACTGATTAACAGTGCCTTCCATTAATTCATTCATTGCACAAATATTTGTGTGCCTATTGTGTGCCAGAAGGATATTGTGCTATATGGAGATAACAGCATGAATGGCAGTTTTTGTTAACTGAAGTGATGTGTGAATTTATAATGAATCAATATTTCTACTTCTGATCTTTCTCTTTCAGTATAATGCCCACCATCACCTCCAACATGCATACTTAGTCTAAATTGTTTTTAAATGGGCAGAGTGGAACTAATTACCTTGCATGTATTTAAATATAGCTTCAATGTTAATTAAAAGTAACAATGGAGCACCTGCCATCCTGACCTCCCCAGCCCATGGACACTGCTTACTTCATCTGGCAATTCCTTGGCAGACTGTTGTTCTTCACCCACCGTGGATCAGGCCCTCACTGTGCTTAGTGCTTGGGATAGAGCAGAGAGCAAAGCAGGTACTATTACTGATCTTATGAAAGTTACAGTCTAGTAGAAGAGGCAAGTGTTTTACAAATAAATTTTGATTACTATTGTAAATAATGTTACAAAACAGAATAGAATGCAATGAGAACATAAAATGTGGATCTGGCCTTATAAAAGGGGTCAGAGTATTTGTGCTGTTTCCTGCACCTGGAAAGCTCTTCCTACTATCATTTGTCTAGCTTAATTTTCAGGTCTCAACCTAACTTCCACTTTTCAGAGGGCTTCCTTAACCTCCTCCCTCACCTCACTCCAGGGTGATCTAAATTAGATCCTCTTTATTTTTCTCTCTCATAGAATTCTGTGGTGTACGTTCAATCCAGTTGTCATAACAATGTTATATGTGTTTACGTAATTATTCATTGTTTATCTTCCTCATTGGATTGTAAGCTCCAGGAAAGTGAAGGTCTTATCTCTTTGGTTCACATACTCAAGGTTTAACACAGTACCTGAATTTAGCATGTGTTCAATAAACATCTACTGCTTGAGTGAATGAATAAATAAATGAGTGAATCTATGAATGAATGAACTGATATTTAAGTTAGGTTCTGAACAAAAATGAGTTGGAAGTAGCCAGGCAGAGAATGGGGCAAGAGTGTCTTCCAGATAGACAGAACAGTATGTATGAATGTTCCTGAAATGCCAGAAAGAGGACTGACCATTTTTGAAGCAGTTCCTGAAGACTGGTTGGCTGGAAGGCAAGGAGTGAAGAGGAAGGGGGCACAAGATGAGACTGGAAGTGGCACCATGCCACATCTTCCAGGGCCTTTTGAACTCTGGCAAGGTGTTCAAATTATGTATAATATATGTAATGTATAATTATATGTATATATATATATACATATATACATATATATGGTACTTAACTTATACTATAAAAGTATTGCAGTCCCACAGAGAAAGAAAACTTCATATTTCTATACCTCAAAATAGTCAAGATGTATCCTTCTTAATTCAACTCTTTGGAGCAGTGTTTTGAAAAGCAGATCGCTACTGGAGATTATAGAATGGGCAAATGATTTTGTAAAGAAAAAACATGGTACACAGCACATTCAGATTCAGTGAGACCCTCTGTGTGCCTGAAGAGCCTGTTGTGAAATAGCTGTATAATGAGAGGCTGGCTGCTCCCGCCCTTCCTCAAGTTTGCTTGAGAAATGTGGCTCGGTGGTTTTTCTGTGTGTGTGTTCCCCTATGATTATCCAGAATCAGGAATGCTGTTAACAAATAGTAATGATATACTGGAAGTAGAATTTCCACCTAAGGCTTCACCTAACCAGTTAGCCTTTTTTTCACAAGGCTTGAACATACAGTCACAGGCATAGTCTATACAATTACTTTCAAATACAAATAAGATTTGAGATTACATTTTATTGTGTCTAGACTCTGATGTTCTAACTTAGAAAATTATACTTTGGAGTCTAAGTGGCTCAGTGAATCAATGATGGTTACAAACACAAACACATTTGGAGTTTGGCCTTAGGCAGGGAATCTGCTGCATTTACACTCGCAGCTGTAACTGTGAATGGAGAGATAAACAAAGAAAGGTAACAAAAACAAAAGGATTGATATTTCAGGTTTTCCTTTTTGTACAAGTCAGTCTGAGTTCTCGTAGGTCATTTTGTTAAGCGGTGAACTTTGTGTTTTCTCCTTTTTAAATCAGTAAGAGAACAGGAAGCTTTCTATTTGGTGACCTCTTGCAAAGAAGCAAATGCCTGGATATCTGAAGCATCTCTCATTACATTAGATGCAGTCAGACAAAGGTTGTGTGTGCGTGGTGACCTCGCTATCAGACTGGTGCCTCCTGGAGCAGTGCTGAAGTGTATTCTTTTCTGAGTTTGGGTCTTGTAGATGACAGGCTCTCAACACATTCAGGGCATTACCTTCTTGGTGGTAATAGATAATACCCTCGAGGGAGTGTACTGGTTGTTCTCAGTCCCTGAAACACTCCCAATTTGTGGTATAATAATAGCTAATACCAGCTAGTATTCATAAAAGGCTTGTTTTGTCCTGAATACTTTTAACATATTAAATCATTTATTTCTCACAACAAACCTAGGAATTAAGTATAGATGAGGAAACCGAGGCACAGAGAGGTTATCCAAAGTCACACAGCTATGATTCATGCAGGAGCTGGAATTTGAACACAGGCAGTGTCACGCCAGGGTTTTCCATTTTCGAGTCTATGCCGTGTTGCTGCTGATGGGGTGTAATATGACTTTTTAGATGACATGCTGATGAGCATTTTTTATTTTAATACTGTATTTATTTTAATTGTATTAGAAAAATGCAATTTGCACATCAAAGTCATGATTTCATGAACATTATTGTTCTGAATAAAGTTCAAAAAAGTGAGTCAATTTAGATTGATTTAAATAAAAATATTTTTTAAAGTATAGTACAAGTAGCACACAGATTTTAAAAAATCTGTGGCAAAATAAACGACTAAAAATTGTGTACTATGGCCCAAATCTACGGAAGTACAGAGACTCAAAGAATCTTTTTTTTTTTAATTAATTCTTTTGCTGCAGTAACATTGGTTTGTAACAACATATAAATTGCAAGCATACATCATTATACTTCTATTTCTGCATTGATTACATCATGTTCACCACCCAAATACTAATTAAAATCCATCACCATACACATGTACCTAATCATCCCTTTCACCCTCTTCCCTTCCCTCCTCCCCTTTGGTAACTGCCAATCCAGTCTCAGTCTCTATGTGTTTGTTTGTTGGTGTTTTTATCTTCTACTTGTGAGTGAGATCATATTATATTTGACCTTCTCCCTCTGACTTATTTCGCTTGGCATAATAGCCTTGATGTTCACCCACGTTGTCACAAATGGCTGGATTTCATCGTTTCTTATGGCTGAGTAGTATTCCATTGTGTATACATACCACATCTACTTCTTCATCCATTCGTCCCTTGATGGGCACTTAGGTTGCTTCCAAGTCTTGGCTATTGTGAATAATGCTGCAATGAACACAAGGGTGCATGTATCTTTATGAATTGGTGTTTTCTTGTTCTTTGGATAAATAGCCAGCAGTGGAATAGCTGGATCATATGGGAGTTCTATGTTTAATTTTTTGAGGAATCTCCATACTGTTTTCCATAGTGGTTTGTACTCCTACCAACAGTGTATGCGAGTTCCCTTCTCTCCACGTCCTCTCCAACACTTGTTGTTTTCCATCTTGTTAATTATAGCCATTCTGACCGGAGTGAGGTGATATCTCATTGTAGTTTTGATTTACATTTCCCTGATAGTTAATGATGTTGAACATCTTTTCATGTGTCTGTTGGCCATCTGTATATCTTCCTTGGAGAAATGTCTGTTCAGGTCTTTTGCCCATTTTTTAATTGGGTTGTTTGTTTGTTGTTCAGATGTATGAGTTCTTTATGTATTTTGGAGATTAACCCCTTATAATATCTATAATAAGGGGTTAATGGTTTGCAAATATCTTCTCTCAATTGTTAGGTTGTCTTTTCGTTTTGTTGATGGTTTCCTTCGCTTACACCATACACAAAAAGTAACTCAAAATGGATTAAAGACTTGAAGGTAAGACATGAAACGTCTAGAACAAAACATAGGAAGTACGCTCTTCAACACTGGTATCAGCAACATATTTTCAAGGACCATGGCAGACCAGGCAAGAGAAACAATAGAAAAAATAAACAAATAGGAATACATCAAACTGAAAAGCTTCTGCACAGCGAAGGAAACCAAACTGATTGGGAACAGTACATACCACACAGAAAAATCCATGCTTTTCTACAGTTTAGGGTGCTGTTATTTAACATACCCTTCGTATTAGGCTTCGTGCTCTGTTATTCTTCAACATAATGGCAACTACAGAGGCAGGTGTGTGCTTTACTCAATGCAAGAAAGGGAGAAAGCTTTTTCAGGTAATATAGCTTTCTAATTTTCCACGAGAAAACCATTCATCATTAGGTTCTTAATGTTTCTAGTAACTAATTGCAATATGATAAACAACTTACAAATTACATTATAGATTGTGATGACTGGATACTCCTTTGAGGCAGGGCTTGTAGCTTATAAATTTTTGCACCCCATACTTCACAGAACGCCAGTGGATTGAATTGAATACATGACTTCCTTTTTAAAGCTTGGAAGTACATAGAATTATTTCTTCCTAACTCAGATAACACCTGCCATTTAAGATATTAAATTCCCTCAAATCCCTATTTCTCACTCTTTGTTGTTTTCTTCCAAGTTCCTATCAAAGTGTTTCTAATGATGGTAACTCTTTCCCTAAATATAGAGCTGATGCCAACTCGTAAAATAATAATTTCTTTTCTATCCTGCTATAGTTGTTACGTAATGAGTAAATTAAAGGACAGAAGAGTTATAACAATTTAGATTGTTGTGCTTACAAAAAAGCAAGGTGATCTCATATGGCTGAAGGAACCAAGTGTGATTTTGAGTCTGCAGTATTTCCTGTCTGAAAAAGGCCTCCAACTGTACCACCTGCTTCTACTTGGCCAACTCATGTCCCTATCACACTTTTAGAGCTTTGCTTCAAATTTCCTTCTTCATGAAGCTTAAACAATGGATAAGACTAGTGACCCAGATTGGGCTATAAAGAAGATCTTTGGAGAGGTTCCCGAAGCTCCTTCCAAAATTTCTCCCCAAGTGATGGTCAAGGAATCAGAAATTTCTCTATTAGAGATTTATTTCTCCACTTGAAGCAATTGTGTTTTCAGAAATTCTCGGTCAAAATATAAGTAATGCGAGTAACTATATAACTATACAAACAAGGCTACACTTGGCTATTAAGAACTTGATATTTGTGTTGGCTGACTCGTGTAAGCCTTTAAGGAAACTGTAAATTCTTTAAAAAAATCAATTTTCTTTATGAATTGGTTTTAGAAAGCTAAAAACTACTACTAAACAAACAGAAGGATATCATTCATAATTCTATCATCTCTAATAATCTTTGATATTTGATTTAAATCTTTCTAAACTTACATGTACATTTATTTGTATATTATTTGATAATTCTTTTCACCTAACAGTGTATTTGGAACATTTTCCATGACACTCAATATTCTTCTACAGCATAGAAGAATAGACACTGCTGTTTTTGAAAATTAAGTCATGTCCATATTTTTGCTATTGTAAACAACATTGCATTGAAATTCCTTTTAATTAACTCTGAATATTTATGATAATTTCCTTAGAATAAATTAGAACTAATTATCCAACACCCTACCACCCCTCCCCCCCCCAAAAAAAGTTAATAGGTACAATAATTTTTGAAGAGTGGCAGGCCTGGGTGGGACTTCAGACTGAATGGAGGGACAGTCATTGGCAGGGATGTATGAAATGATGCAAATGATAAACTGCCTCTTTGACAGTTTTATGAAAAACTTCTTCGTCCTTTATAGCGTTGTGTACAGAGTTGAAATTTGCTTGCTCTGCTAGACAGTGCTTTCTTTTTAGTATTCTTTTGGCTACTCCATAGTCGTTTGTCTGCTCTCTTCCATTGGGCTGTAAGCAACTTGATGGCCAGAGCCTACTACCAAATAAAGACTTAATATTTTTGAAAAGGAAATGACGTTAAATCTTTAAGTCAGGGTGTTACCTTTCTAGTACTCTAAATAAGCAGCTATTCTTTAAACTGAGGTTGCTTTATTTCAAGAAATCTAATGATTTTTGTTTACTCTTGATTCTGCACTTGGCACGGTGCTAATTTTTAATATTCATTACTACTCTAGATGGAAGGCTAATGTACTGTGATGAAAAAAATACACACAGAAATAAGTAGTGTGACTTACATTTTTAAAAAGGGCCTTTGCTTCAATAAATATTTTCATGAAGAGTTATCATTAGGATATATAATTTTTCTGCAAAAATGATATAAAATAACCAAGGGACTCAAATTAGTGAATTTGTAAGTAGCTCTTTCTTGTACATTAACAGTAACTCAATAGAAACCTCTAGCCATGGTGCTAACCCATTCTTTGAAATCAAATTAATAAAATGCTCTGTGCACAATGGGCTTTTAAACACTCTTGAAGAGTTCATCACAGCTACACCGATGGGTTAGTCTCAGTTTAAGGGGTATGAAGTTCCTGGGGGAATTGGGAATCTTAAAGGATTCTAAGACAGTGGCTAAAAACCTGAAAATGTATGCCACATTCTTCAATCCAACTTGTTGGCATTGTCTATCTTTATTTTTGAGAGAAAGGAAATGCTAGGAAGCAATGGGTTTGCAACATAGTCCCAAGGTACAGGTTCAGTTCAATAATTCAAATCTATGAACGAAAAACAGAGCTCTTTCTTGGTACATTAATTATACTTTCACCAGACATTAAAATGGAGGAGTTATGTAGACGTCTCTCCTCAATTCAACAATGTTCTAAGAGGTCACTGAGAACTTTGTCTTTCCTACAGTATTTTTGAGGGAAAATGTGTTTTAATAAGTAAAATTATTTCTCAAGAGCTTGAGGACTTGACACTGATAGACCAGAGCTGAGGGTGCTCAGCACTGCCGGAACCTTTTGCATTAGTTCATATCCTCAGGAGTTTTGGACTGTCAGTGCTGAAGGGTTTGAAATTGGGAAATATATTACTCAAGTTTGCCCATTAAAATATTGGAGGAAAAATGTACTGAAGTTGCAGTTGGTGTGACATGCAGTATGTGACACTGGAAAAATGCTATGAATTTCAGGGGTTGTCTGAGCATAGAATCATGTGATGTGACAAGGGCAGGCAATGCTTTTTTTTTTTTTTTTTGGTGATGAGCTGATTTAACAGGAAGAGAAAACTCCATGGAAAAGCATTGGTGCATAAATCGTTCCTGCCCTGAACTTGATGCTATTAATTCTTTGATGCCAAGAGTCAAATTTTGTCAGAAATGGAATATACTCTGGAACACTCTGCCAAATGGATAGACACCAAAGAAATGACTTTAAATGATATTCATGTTTTGAGCGACTTACTAAAGCAAACCTATTCAGAATTATCATTGGCATGGGACTTTCCTGTTTAAAGTTCAGCAAACTTTATTATCACAGGCACATATTTTGCTATTTTGACTATTCACCATCACTTATATTGAACAAATCATTCTAACATGCTATCCTATTTGATATTATGTGTAGGAAGAAAAAGAGCTAAGCTTCTAGAGAAAACGATGATGATAATATTGATTTCATTTGAGAATGGACATAGAATTAATGAGAATAATAATGCTGTTCAAACAGATTCAGTGACTTTTTAATGTACTCAATATATAAAGTAATTTTAAAATACTACAAAGCAGAATATTTACTGCCAGGAGTCTTGAAGTGTTTCATGAACACCAGGCTCAATTTACTCTTATATATCAGAAAAGGGCTACCCTTTGCCTGTCTTGTATTGTCTTTTAATATCCAGTTGCTCTTGGGATCTATGAGAAAATCACTAACAGACCGACACCCAGCAAGAAGCCTATACATTTGAGTGTATGTTCACATTTCTTTAAATACTTCCTAAAAGATAAAGCAAGAAGTGACACAAGAGGTCCTGAGAACATGAAATTCTATCTCTAAGAGCATTCTCCATGGAGATTTTCTCGTTCCTCTCTCATTTTTGGTCAAGATAAATGTCTCCTCCTTCTGGGATATCTCCCTAGAAGAATGCCCTTGTTGAATTAGCAGTTCCTTATGTTTGCAAAGTTCTATGACATTAATAAAGAATTTTCATATATATTTTCTCATTTGATCTTCACAGGAATCAGTTAAATAGGCAGAGCAGATAATAATACCCCAACAAGACCCCAGGTCTTCTGATTCCCAGAGTAGGACTTCCCATCTCACTTCCAAACTTGGGAACAGAGAATGGGGAAGGTTGTTTCAAATGTCATGGTAGTGCTTCATGGTGGTACTCATCAGACAGTATAATTCAAATTGTCTGCTGTCCAGCTCCTGTCAAAAGCCTGGATGAGATGGCAAGAGAATAAATTTCTGGAGATCAATTTGGCAGTATGTGGCAAAAGGTTTAAAAATGCTCCAATACTTTGACATAGCAATTCCACTTCCAGTAATTTGTCATAAATGCTTGCAAAGATATATGTACAATGATAGTAAGTACCTTACTATTTATAATCAGGGAAATTTTAAACCTAAAATCTAAAATTAGGAAGTTGGTTAAAACACTGTGATATATACCCATATAGCAGAATACGAGAGTAAAATTGAAAACCATGTGGTATGATGCTATTAATTGATTAGGGATAGTGTTCCTGATACGTTTGTAAATAAAAAAACCAGACATAAAAACAGCATATACAGTACAGCAGCATTTTTGGAAAGAAAAATGTGCATTTTATGCATGAAAAAATACTGGCTAGATACGTGCAACAAAGTGTAAACAGTTATCTCCGGGTGGTAGGGTTAGAGGTAATTTATCTCCCTTTCCATTTTATCTGTGTGTGTGTGTGTGTGTGTGTGTGTGTGTGTGTGTGTGTGTTCCCATTGGGCATGTATTACTTCTGTAATTAAGGTTTAAATGTCTATGCACAAAGAAAGGCTCGCTGAGAGAAATGATGCCCATGGAAGATGGCATGAGAAACATGCTGTCCAGCCATTTCTTTAATCATTCAAAGTTCTAACCTCATGTTAAATTAGAGCACATAAATTGTTTTTAAAATTTAATCATGGAAAAGAGTTTGTCTTTCAAATTTGGAATGTTTCCCTCTAGGTTCCAGAATATAAGGGGAAATTATATAAACCCATTTTGATTCTTCCCCTCCAGGTGCCAAGAAGATGTATACAACATTTAAAAACAAATCTGAGTAACTCTATAACCCTTGTGGTTATCATATGTTATTTCTCCTCTTCATCATATACTTTTGGTTTTTTATTTCAATTTGTAGAACAATATTAGATATATATCTTTTATTGTAATCCCTCTCATTGTTTTTGAAAAAAAAAGATATAAATTATGAAATAAATAGTATCCCCAAAAGTGAATTTAAGGACTATTCTTCTTACTGTCCATCTGAAAACTTGAGAAACAATGCCTAGTTATGTGGCTATTGCGATACAGTGGAAATTTTAGAGGATGTGGTGGAAAAGACTTTTATTTAAAACCATTGCGATACTGGATGTTATCTCTAGGACACTGGACGCGTCACAATTTCTCTGGATCTGTGACCCTATCTGAGAAATTTTTACAATAATACTTGGGAGTGGAAGCCGCTCTTGTCTCACCCCTAAGAGCTATTCCTAACCTCTTTTATCCTTGTCCTGCCTCCCACTAGGCAAACTGTAAAAACTGCTTGCCTTCCCAGTCTCCTTGGTGGCTGGGTGTGGCCATGTGACTGGCATGTCTCTTGGGAAGATTTTTTTCTCCTTTATAAATGAAGTAAATTCTGTTTGCTTCCCTCCCTTGCCAGCATCTGCTTCAACTACCTGCTCCCGCCTTGTTTTGCAGGGAGCTGTAGGAAACATTTTGCAAACACAAGATGACAAGCTTAAGAATGAAAAGTCAACATGCTTGGAATGGTAGAGGGAAAAAATAGAAGGAGCCTGGGCTCTTGATGGCATCACTGAGCCACTGATGCAATGCCAGCAAAAAAACTAAGTCTGGACTTACTCCTATGTGTAAGGAATAAACCCCTATGTGACTAAACAACCACCATCCAGCTCTCTGTTACCCGCAGTTGAATGATATTAACTGGCGGTCAATATCATAGAGTTGTTGTGAGAATTAAATCAAATGAAATAATGAATGTGCAATTGCTTTATAAGCTGTAAATAACTCTAAAGATTTGTTATTATTTAGAGACACAATACAGAACAGTAGAAAAGCTTTGCACTTGGACTCAGACAGCTTTAGGTTTGAATCCTAGCCAGTCACCTTATTAGACCTTGTTGTTGTTGTTAGTGCTGGTTGAGTTGATTCTTACTCCTAGCAACCCATGTACAGCAGAGTGAAACCCTGCCTGGTCTTTTTGTGCCATCTTCTCACCTTCTGGAGCTATATCAGACAATGCTCCACTGCTACGCATTGGGTTTTCATGGCCAATGTTTTCAGAAGTGAGTGGCCAGGTCCTTCTTCCTAGTCTGTCTTAGTCTGGAAGCTCCGCTGAAACCTGTCCACCATAGGTGACCCTGCTGGTGTTTGAAATACCAGTGGCATAGCTTTCAGCATCACAGCAACATGCAGCTGCCACTGTATGACAACTGACAGATGGGTGGTGTGGTTCCCTGATTGGGAAACAAACCAGGGCTGCCATGGGAGCACTGAATCTTAACCACTGCACCACGAGGGCTGGCTATTAGACCTTGTTAGTAGGAAAATAACCTAACCTTTCTGTGTGTCCATTGTATCATCTGTAAAAGTGAGAATAATGAGAATCTCAGAAAGTTTTTGTGAAGGTTAAAGGAGATAAGATACAGGGTTTGGTGCATCTTGCTCAATGAATAAATGTTTGTTTGAGAGAAAAAATTAGGAAGTAGCAGTGATGTGTGGTCTCCCCCAAATGAAGGGACTTCCTTTTTCTGAGTCAGATTACACTGCCCCTTGAACATTTACATCACTATGCAAAGTTTAGGACACCAAAAGAAACTTTTGGATGCCCTATTGATAAAGTAGTAGAAAGAATTTTATTAGCTTACTGAGTGTCATGGAGCCCGTCACCATTCTAAGAACTTCACGTATATTGACCAATTTAATCTTCACGGAAGTTCTGTATGTTATCATTATACCGATGAGGAAAATGCAGTACAGAGAGGTTAAGAAATTCACCTCAGATTACACACTTAGTAAATGGAGAAGTCGCGATTTGATTTTAGGCAGTCTGTCTCCAGAAACCGTGCTCTTAACCTCTACATTATGTTAAGTCTTCTGGTAAAATTATTAAGCCCATTGCGCTGAGCCCTCTATCTGAACATGGAAAACTGAATCTAAGCATCCCTGCTTACAGGCCAGGATTGTGTGCAAAAAAAGAGGCTGTAGGCCTGCAGGCCTGCTTCCCATAGTTGAGTTTTTGGAAAACAATTGGGAGCCATTCCACCTGGGAAATAGAGGGGTGTTTCAGTTTCAGGTGAATTGAAATGGCAGAAGGCTCAAAATCCCCCTGGGGCCTCATCACATTAGGCCCTGCTGGGCAAAAGTCCAAGCCCAGACTTTCTTATTAGGCTTTTAAATAAAAGGATAAACCACTCCCTAAATAGATAAAGAAGCACTAGAGGGAGCCCAGAGAAGAAGGCTTGGGATTTGCCTAGGCTATTCATTCTTTCTTCATATAAAACTTGCAAACAGCTTAATAGAGAAGACTTGCTGGCATTTTGGCATACTCTCTTAGGGAAGTAAAGATATTTATTAGTGTCCTTTATTCCTATAAAATGAAAATTTCTTAATGGAGATATGAGTGATATGAGACTTAAGTTCCCATTAGAATGTCCACAAAATTGCCCAGAGTGAGCAGACTTCTTAGCTAGGCATAAATCTATGTAAAGTTATAAGAGTGAGAGTAATTATGAGCTTCCTTGAAATGGATATGGTGGTTTCACTGTCCTGGTTTGTCTTCCTGTGTTGCAGAAGCTAGAAAATTAAAATATGTCATTTCCAGACTTTATTACCACTAAAGTTCTGGATATGAATTAGATTCTTCCAATTAGATGCACTCATGTGCTATCGAGAATGTGGAAATTAGAAAAGGGGAGATCTTCATGCCACTTGACTGTTTCTACTGGCTGGTGTGTACCACGGGAGTGGGGAGTGAGATACATAAGTCCCAAATGCCTGTCTATGCTTTTGCTCTGGGAGGCCATGGCCTGACAGGTTTTCTGGGATCAACTCGAAGGACATTTAGATTAAAGTAAACTTTGTAAGCAGCATGATTAGGCAGAAGGAGTGCCAGATTTAGTCCTCAGTTCTTGTACAGCATGAACAAAACTCAGATGTTTCTACAGGAAAATGTAGGTGTAATTGAAGGCTTGTGGTCTTTCCATTGTTTTGTGCTGAGGCATGTGGCAGGCAATTCAGCTATGAGGATCTAAGATGAGACGTTTCAGTAAGGAGATAGATGGAGGCCACGACAGATGTTCCAAGTAGTCTACAGAGCCTTTAGGAACCAAGGTGCCATACCAAGAGGGACTACAACTAAATCTAGCAAACTAAGAGAAAAAACAAAACAAAACGAAACAGATCACAGATCTACCCTCAGCAGACTGTAGCGTCAGAAGTTGACAGAAGTTCCGAGAAGACGCAGGTTCATCTTAGCAGGCAACTGGTGTATGGGGCAACCCAGGCTGGCCTGTCTCCAGCTGAGATGTGTGAGGTTACAAAGCACACTGAGAGACACCGAGCTCCAGATCACTTCTCTTGCCACCGCTATATGCTGTGCACCTCGCCTGTATCCCAGAAGAGCAGAGGAAGACACTGGAAAACTAGCAGACTGGACGTTTCAACTGAAAATGTTTGAGTATTGTCTAAGGGGAGTATTTAAATTATTGCATCACATTTTACTAGATAAGATGAAAATTTAGATCTCCCTCCCCATCTGGTTCCCAGTAGGTGAATCATGAAAACAATCAGAACAGGGGAAGGACATAAAGTATGTACATTTTTTTTCCTGAGTTGAAAAAAAATATAAGTATCTTTCTGATTCTGTGACATTGACTATTTGGTTTACTCTGACTACCTAAAGCCCCAATTACCTGCCCCCAATCCGGGAAATATGCAATGCACAAAATGGAAGTTTTTCATAGGTCAGATATGTTGCTTTCTTATCAGCATGGAGGAGGAAGGATTCTGAGCAGGGAAAGCACAGCAATATTTCAGCTTTCCCTGTTAAGATATAATGATATAGTTTTATTATTTTGTTTTAAGTTTGCAGAATATTCAGAACCCCAGACTAAGCCATATCTTCGAATTTATGTATGAAGACAATAAGGTTAAATGTGCATTGATTTTTGTATAAGTCTGTGACATGACTTACATGGTCACCATGAATAATCAACAGCTCACTGTATTTTTCTTGGACGGCTGCTTCCCTCCCCCACAGCACTCCCACCAGAATCGCTGCAGGTGAAGGATTGTTGTAAGAGGCCCTCTGTGGTTCACAGACTTGCCTGGAGTGGGTAAACACTAAATGCACCCTTTGTCAGCTAACATAATACTCATTCCCTCAGTTGAGCTTCCTTCCCAGCCTCCCAGGTTGGCAGAGTGCAATTTCTCTTTTCTCCTTATTTATTTTTTAAGATTTCCGATAATACACATAGATATGTTCTTCTCTTAAGGTAACGATTGTTTGCCAGACAAAAAAATGGTTTTACCTATTGAGTACAGTAAAACTCACTAATCCTTTTGCTGCATAAATGTATTTTTAAATATGTTTCTTTGTTCTACATTCAGCATTTCTGCCCTTGTTCAGTTTAATGCCTTTATAAAAGTGATTCTGTTTTTCCTTTTGAGATGCAAATAGTGTTGATTACTTTCTCTTGGCTTCTGTTAGTGGAACCCATAAGGAAATCATCATGCATAGGCACCTGTAGCATGTTCAGGGACATTCAGCAATTTGTCAATTAGCTCAGAGTATTACTGAGTATTTGTCACAGTGGAAGTGTGTGTAGTTTGAGCTGGTGAGCATGTTTAATCCCTGACCCTAACTTTGAAAGCCACTTCCCTGGGAATCACTGTTCTGAAAGAGCATTGTGGGAAATGTGATCTTTTGTGAAAGAGTTATTTAAAAACAAATGAACATTCAAAAGATGATTACTGAAGAAAAATGTCAGTGTTCAGGATTTACTTCCCTATAGTCCTAGTAATAGTGGTATTTTGTTAAACTTAGAAATGTGAGGAAAATATTGGTACCTATACCATATCCTCTGGTTATTTGGGTTCTACCACTGCCAATGTGCTGTGAGTCCTGGGTACTCTGCACTTGCTCATTGATTGATTGACTCCTTCAGTCAATTAGTTAGTCTACAAACAATGATGATCTCCTGGGTTTCATCCAGATAACATGATCAGTGCTCAAGGACTGGACGTCCAACAATGAATCAGATAGCTTTAGCTCTCAAAAGGCTCCGCAGTCTAATGGAATAAGCAAACACACTAGGGGTCTCCAAAGTGGAGTGTGCATACTCACAAGTTGTACTAAACTATCCATTGGAAAAAATAATAATTTCTACTTATAATTTTATCTAAAAATTCAGATAAATATTAATTTACTGATCGTCAACATATGGATGGTCATTGGTGCCATAACTTATTTTTTTGGCGAGATGGTCACATGTCAGTAAGGTACGAGTTTTCCTTGAGGAAGGGTGGGACTGCTACCATATGGAAGAGATGAAGGTTACATTCTCATTTTTTATTCATGCTAAATTTATTCCATTAGTTTAGAGTTTATGTGTGCCAGGTTTAGTGGATTTGTGGATTATATTATCTTAAAGGAAAGATTTTTTTTACAATACTTCATAATAAGACACAGAGTAACCATGAAATCTTATATCACAGAGAAGTTCACTGATTATCTTGGGACAAAATATTTGAAAAGGCTACTGACTTTTATCATTATCAGTTAGTTTTGCCTGTTCTTAAATTTCATTAAATGAAACCTTAGAGGATGCTAGAAATGTTTTATATCTTGATCTGGTTATGGTTACATGGCTGTCTACGTATATAAAAGCTCTTACTGCTGTATAGTTAAATACACTTTACTGTATGCACTTTAGGCACTCTACTGTATGTATATTATACCTTAATAAAAATGAATTCAAAATAAAAGTAAATCGATAGAACTGTCAAATTTAAAGAAAAGCTATATAATTTTCTTTTAAAAATAGGTACATATTCCAACTTACTGAATCTTTCTATATGATTGGTTGCCATGCTTATATGCTACCTAGCATGTATTACAGACACACACGTGCACACACACACACACAATTTTTCCCTTCTATATAAGGTTGACTTTTTAGTAATAAGCAAGAAGGTAATTGGTTTGCATTATAAATTTAAGCAATAGAGAGAACATTTTGAAAATAGATGTTTAGAACTGTTTCTGTCATTATGAGATTTTGTTGGGAAAAAAAAGGCTGGTACCTATAAAACCTCTCATATTGGCATACTTAGAAAAAATTTTGTAGTAGAATTTTCTACCATGCTAATAAATATCTCAAAGACTTTCTGTGAGTTTTGAGGTCATTAAAAACACTTTAAATTGCAATGTATTCGTATTGATTTACAAGAAAAATTGACTCACATCAAAGATGAAAAAAATTCCTTGATTAATTGAAAAAACACTTTGCATAAGTGGGGAATAGGATTACTGTGCCAACTCATAGTTCCAGCAATTACACTTCTGGTTTATCCCCCCGAATTCCTTATACAGGCTTTTTTTTTTTTTTTTTGTAAGGAAGATTAGCCCTAAGCTAAAATCTGTTGCTAATCCTCTTTTTGCTGAGGAAGATTGGCCTTGGGCTAACATCTGTGCCCATCTTCCTCTACGTTATATGGAATGCCACCACAGCATGGCTTGACAAGTGGTGTGTTGGTCTGTGCCTAGGATCCGAACCTGTGAACCCCAGGCCGCCGAAGTAGAGCGTGCAAACTTAACCTGTACACCACCAGGCCAGCCCTCTTACACAGGCTTTTAATGAGGTATATTCTACAGTGTTTGCTGCACTCTTATTTGTGGTGATGGGAAGTGAGAGACAAAATGATGTCCATCACTGGGAAAGTGGAACGATAAAAATGTTTTTGGATATTATGCAGCAGTTAGAATAAAAAAATTAACTGTACATATGGCAACATGAATGGATTTTAAAAATATAATTCTTAATGAGAAGAGTGAGAAACAGAATGAGATATGTAAACCAGGAACATTCATATAACTTAAACATACATGCACACAAAATGATAACTAACTTCTATAAGAGCATAAATATACCAAAAGATAAACATTGACATATTATTTTGGGAGGATTGGTAAGAGAAAGAGATGAAGGTTTGGTGATGAAAGAGAATAGATAAATAAAACAAGAGAGAAGCTTTGAGTGGATTGACATTGACAGCATGTTATGAATAGAAAAGCATGACTAACTTAGGCTTCTACACCTGGGATCCCATGTCTGCACCACCCCCTTCAGAAAAAAGGACATACAAATAAAAAACAAAAATAGAAATGTGTATCAGGATTTTTGAATTTGGGTAAATTAATGAACTATCTATTCCAGCTATGATAATCATTAAAATCTGGTATCAAAATAAACTGAATTTGTCAGTTCAAGATGGCAACATAGGAAGATCCTGAATTTACCTCCTCCCATGAACAAAACAAATCTACAACTACATGTGGATTAATTTCCTCTGAAAAAGACCTGAAAACTGGATGAACGGAGTCTTTACAACAAAGGATAAAGGGGCAGTATCAAGATGAGTAGGAAAGGCAGAGACATAATCTTGCCAAAAAAACCCTACCCCTGGCATGGCAATCTACAATCGAAAGGGAATCTCAAAAATACAGAACTTTTCCCTGAAAAACAAAGGATTTGTGCTACACATAAAGCACCCCAAACCTTAGATCCTGTAAAGGAGATACAAGCCCCCAAAACACCTGGCTTTGAAAACAAATGGAGATTACATTCAAGAAAACCGTAGAACTGTAGGGAACTGAGAACCTGCTCTTAAAGGGCTCATGCACAGACTCACTCACCCCAAGACCCAGCACAAAAACACTAGTTTGAAAAGCACTTAGACCCTACGTGAAGGAGACCTACTTACTAATCTTAAAGTGGCTGCCAGAGACACAGGAAACTTGGGATTCTCTTCGGATATGGCGATACTGGTGGGTGCCATTTTTGCGATCTCACTCTCACTTGCTACTGTTGGTGGTGGTGGATTCCAGTTTCTCCCTTTAACCTGCTGGAGCCGGTGAGTACATCCTGCTGAGAGCCCTGCCCATCTCGGTGCCACAGCCACACCCCTGCCACGGCAGGTAGGCATGTGCAGCCCACACAGGGTGTACGTCTTGAGCACCTAGCTCTGGTGGCCAGAGGGCTGTGCATTTCTGGGCCTCATGGGATATCTCCTACACAAGGCTGCTCCTTCAAGACTGGGAGAGATCGTTGATTTGCCTAATACACAAAAACAAACAGAGAGTCAGGCAAAATGTTGAGACAAAATAACGGTTGTTCCAAACAAAAGAAGAAGGCAAAACCTTAGAAAAAGACTTTAATGACACTGATATAAGCAATCAACCTGATAAAGAGTTCATAGTAATAGTCAAAAAGCTGCTCACCAAACTTAGGAAAAGAATGGATGAACACAGTGAGATCTTCAACAAAGAAATAGAAAAATATAAGAAAGTTCCAAATAGAAGTTACAGAGATGAAGAATACAATAATTGAACTGCAAAATACACCAGAGGGGTTCAGCAGCAGACTGGATGAAGCAGAAGAATGGATCAGTGAGCTGGAAGACAAAGCAATGGAACTCACCCAGAGAGAACAGCAAAACAAAAAAGAATTTTAAAAAGTGGAGATACCTTAAGGGACCTTTGGGACAACATCAAGCATAGCAACGTTTGCATTATAGGAATCCCAGAAGGAGAAGAGAGAAAGAAAGGGCCAGAAAACTTATTTGAAGAAATAATGGTCAAAAATTTCCCTAATCTGGGGAAGGAAACAGAAATCTAGGTCCACAAAGTCTAGACTGTTCTAGATAAGATGAACTCAAAGAGATCCACACCAAGGCACATTATAATTAAAATGGTAAAAGTTAAAGATAAAGAGAGAATCTTAAAAGCAGCAAGAAAAAAACTATTTGTTACATACAAGGGAAACCCCATAAAGCTATCAGCAGATTTTTCAGCAGAAACATTGCAGGCTAGAAGAGAGAGGCATGACATATTCAAAGTGCTGAAAGGAAAAAACTTCCAACAAAGAATTCTCTACCTGGCAAGGTTATCATTCAAAATTGAAGGAGAGATGAAGAGTTTTTCAGATAAGCAAAAGCTAAAGGAGTTCATCACCACTAAATTGACTTTACAAGAAATGTTAAAGGGACTTCTTCAAGCTGAAAAGAAATGGCACTACTTAATAACAAGAAGACATATGAAAGTAAAAATTTCACTAGAAAAGGTAAATATATAGTAAAGATAGTGAATCAATCACTTATAAAGTATGAAGGTTAAAAGATAAAAATAGTAAAATCAACAAAAACTACAATAATAAGTTAAAGGATGCATAAAATAAAAAGATATAAAATGTGATACCAAAAATAAAAAATGTGGAGGGAGGAGTAAAAATGTAAAGTTTTGGAATGTGTTCAAATTTAAGTTGCTATCAACTTAAAAACAAACACATAGATACACAGGATGTTGTATATGAACCTCATGATAACCACAAAGCAAAAACCTACAGTAAATATACAAAAGAAAATGAGAAAATATCTAAACATAACACTAAGGAAATCCATCAAACCACAAGTGATGAGAGAAAGAGAAGAAGAAAGGAACAGAGAGGAACTAGGAAAACAGACAAAAAACAGTGAAAAAAATGGCAATATGTACATACCTATCAATAATTACTTTAAATGTAATGGACTAAATTCTCCAATCAAAAGACATAGAGTGGCTGAATGGATTAAAAAAACAAGACCCATGTATATGCTGCCTACAAGAGACTCACTTCAGAAGTAAGGACACACGCAGACCGAAAGTGAAGGGATGGAAAAAGATATTCCATGCAAAAGGAAATGAAAAGCTGGTGTAGCTATAATCATATCAAAAATAGTCTTTAAGGGGGCCAGCCTGGTGGTGCAAGTGGTTAAGTGTGCGTGCTCCACTGCGGTGGCCTGGGGTTCGCCGGTTCGGATCCCGGGCGCGCTCTGACGCACTGCTTGGTAAGCCACGCTGTGGCGGCGTCCCATATAAAGTCTTCCTTGGCAAAAAAAAAAAAAAAAGAGAGGGATTGGCAGATGTTAGCACTGGGCTGATCTCCTCACACACACACAAAAAATAGTCTTTAAAACAAAGACTGTAATAGAAGACAAAGAAGGGCATCACATGATAATAAAATGGTCAGTCCAGCAAGAAGATATAACATTTATAAATATATATGCTTCCAACATAGGAACACCAAAATATACAAAGCAAATATTAACAGACCTAAAGGGAGAAATAGACAACAATACAATAATGGTAGGGGACTTTAACACCCCCACTTACATCAATGGATAGATCATCAAGACAGAAAATCAATAAGGAAACATCAGCCTTAAACTACACATTGGTCCAGATGGACTTAATAGATATATGCAGAACATTCTATCCAAAAGCAGCAGAATACACATTCTTTTCAAGTGCACACGGAACATTCTCAAGGATAGATCACATGTTAGGTCACAAAACCAGTCCTAATAAAGTCAGGAAGATTGAAATCATATCAAGCATCTTCTCCAACCACAACAGTGTAAAGCTAGAAATCATTTAGAAGAAGAAAACTGGAAAAAACACAAAAACATAGAGATAAACAGCATGCTACTGAGCAGTCAATGGGTCATCAAAGAAATCAAAAAAGAAATTAAAAATACCCAGAGACAAATGAAAACAGAAATATGACATACCAAAATCTATGGGATGCAGCAAAAACAACTCTAACAGGGAAGTTCATAGCAATACAAGCCTACCTCAAAAAAAACAAGAAAAGTCTCAAATAAACAATCTAGCTTTACACCTAAAGGAACTAGAAAAAGAAGAAAAAATGAAATCCAAAGTTAGTAGAAGGAAAGAAATAATAAAGATCAGAGAGGATATAAATGAAATAGAGACTAAAATGATAATAGAAAATATCAACAAAGTTAAAACCTGATTCTATCAAAAGATAAACAAAATTGAGAAACCTTTCGCTAGACTAACCAAGAAAAAAAGAGAGAAGGCTCAAACAAACAAGTTAGAAATGAAAGAGGAGAAAGTACAACTGATATCACAGAAATACAAAGGATCACGAGAGACTACAAACGATTATATGTTAACAAATTGGACAACCTAGAAGAAATGGATAAATTCCTAGAAACAGTCAATCTTCCAAGACTGACTAATGAAGAAATAGAAAATATGAATAGACAGATGACTAAGGAGATCAAGTTAATAATCAAAAACTTCCCAACAAACAAAAGTCCAGGATCAGATGGCTTTAATGGAGAATTCTACCAAAAATTCAAAGAAGTTTTAATACCTATCCTTTTCACACTCTTCCAAAAAATTGAAGTGAATGGAACACTTCCAAACTCATTTTTTGAGGCCAGCATTCCCCGATACCAAAAATAGACAAGGATACTACCACAAAAAGAAAATTGCAGACCAATATCGTTGATGAACATAGATTCAAAAATCCTCAGCAAAATATTGGCAAACTGAATTCAACAATTAAAAGGATTTACATTAAAAGAATTATTCACCATGGTCAAGTGGGATTTATTCCAGGGATGCAAGTATGGTTCAACATCTGCAAATAAATCAATGTGAAATACCACCTTAACAAAATGAAGGATAAAAATCATATGATCATTTCAATAGATGCAGAAAAAGCATTTGAGAAATTTCAACATCTCAACAAAGTGAGTATAGAGGGAAGTTGTCTTGACATGAGTACAGCCATGTTTGGCCGCTCCATTGACCTACAGCCACCAGCACAAAAAGAAATATAAAAGCTGCTTTCTGTGTGGTGGGAACTGGCCTTTTCCCGTGAACTGGCCTTTCTCTCACGGAGGGAGTTGCAAGCTGTAACATTTCAAGGCTCTTGGAGCGTCGTAGCATGGGATGGACTGGCCATCTGTGCCGGGCTGGGACGATAACCAAAGAGAACAATGCACGTACACAACTACTGGGCCGGGATGTTATCCAGGGGGCTCAGTGCACGTACGCCACTGATAACCATTTTTGTACATGGGAACACTAAATGCTTGCTCTGCAAACTCTGTAATTGCTTACTCTGAAAATTACTGATGGTATAAAAACTGCTGGAAACTGAGCCCCGGTGAGAGTTCCACCTGTGGAAGGGACACCTTGCCCAGGACGTGTGATCCTTGCCCAGCCGCGTCGATTGACAGGGCTCTCCCGGCAGTGGGGCGTGGATGTTGTGAGTAACTGATTTGATGTGAAGTAATTGATTTGATATGAAGTAATTGATTTGATGTGTTCTCTTTTCAGTTAACCTGGTGTTTCTCTTTTTGGTTGATTTGTGCCATTTCTCTTCAGCCGATGTGGGTGTTTTCCCTTTCCAGTCGGGCTGATGTTTTTTCCCTCTTAATATTTGACCTATTTGGATCTGTTTGCAGACTATCGCCTTTACTATCCTCTATATAATAAAATATACCTTCAGTCCATTTGTTTGGAGTGGAAAGTGTCTTTTACGTCTCCGATCGAATCCCCGAACCTCTCATAACAGAAGTACATCAATATAATAAAGGCCATATATGCCAAACCTACAGCTAACATCATATTCAATGGTAAAAAGCTAAAAGCTTTTCCTCTAAGATCAGGAACAAGACAAGGATGCCCACTCTTTCCACTTTTACTCAACTTAGTATTAGAAGTTCTAGCCACAGCAATTAGATAAGAAAAAGAAATAAAAGGCATCCAAATTGGAAAGGAAGAAGTAAAACTGTCAATATTTGCAGATGACATGATACTGTATATAGAAAACCCTAAAGAATTCACCAAAAAATTATTAGAACTAATAAATGAAATCAGTAAAGTTGCAGGATAGAAAATAAATGTACAAAAATCTGTGGTATTTCTATACACTAATAATGAACTAATGGAAGAGAAATTAAGATAATAATCCCATTTACAATTTCATCAAAAAGAACAAAATACCTAGGAATAAATTTAACCAAGGAGGTGAAAGACTTGTTACTGAAAACTATAAGACATTGATGAAAGAAATGGAAGAAGACACGAATAATCGGAAGATACTTCATACTCATGGATTAGAAAAATTAATATTGTTAAAATGTCCATTCTACCCAAAGCAATCTACAGATTCATTGCAATCCCTATCAAAATTCCAATGACATTTTTCACAGAACTGGAACAAATAATTCTAAAATTTGTATGGAACCACAAATGATCCTGAATAGCTAAAGCAATCTTGACAAAGAAGAACAAAGCTAGAGGAATCATGCTCCCTGATTTCAAAGTATACTATGGAGCTATAGTAATCAAAACAGTATAGTATTGGCATAAAAACTGACACGCAGATCAATGGAACAGAATCAAGAGCTCAGAAACAAACCCACACATATATGGACAATTAATTTATGATAAAGGAGCTAAGAAAACACAATGGAGAAAGGACAGTTTTTTCAGTAAATGGTGTTGGGAAAACTGGACAGCCACATACAGAAGAATAAAACTAGACCACTATCATTCACCATGCACAAAAATTAACTCAAAATGGATGAAAGACTTGAATGTAAGACATGAAACTGTAAAACTCCTAGAAAAAAAATAGGCAGTAAGCTCCTTGACATCGGTCTTAGCAATGTTTTTGTGGATCTGACTCGAAGCTAAGGGAAACAAAAGCAAAAATAAACAAATGGGACTACGTCAAACTAAAACGCTTCAGTACAATGAAGGAAACCATTGTCAAAATGAAAAGGGAACCTACTGAATGGGAGAAGATATTTGCAAATCATATATCCAACAAAGGGTTAATATCCAAAATACGTAAAGAACTCATGCAACTCAACAACAAAAAACAAACAACTCAATTAAAAAATGGGCAGAGGATATGAACAGACATTTTTCCAAGGAAGACATACAGATAGCCAACAAGCTCATGAAAAGATGTTAAACATCACTGATTATTAGGGAAATGCAAATCAAAAGCACAATGAAATATCACCTTACACATGTTAGAATGACTATTATCAAAAAGACAAGAAATAAGTGTCAGAGAGGATGTGGAGAAAAGGGAACACTTGTACACTGTTGGTGGGAATGTAAATTGGTGCAGCCACTATGGAAAACAGTATGGAGATTCCTCAAAAAATTAAGCATAGAATTACCATATGATCCAGCTATTCCACTTCTGGGTAGTTATCTGAAGAATACAAAAACACTAATTCAAAAAGAGGTCTGCACCTCTATGTTCACTGAAGCATTATGTAAAATAGCCAAGATATGTAAACAACGGATGAATGGATAAAGGAGATGTGGTGTGTGTGTGTGTGTATATATATAAAATGGAATACTACTTAACTATAAAAAAGAATGGAATCTTGCCATTTGTGACAACATGTCTGGACCTAGAGGGTATTATTCTAGTGAAATAAGTCAGACAGAGAAAGACAAATACCGCATGAATTCACTCACATGTGGAATCTAGAAAAAGAAAACAAATGAACAAACAAAATAAAACAAAATGAACTCATAGATATAGAGAACAATTTGGTGGTTACTAGAGGGGAAGGGGATTGGGGGGGTTAGTGAAATGGGTGAAGGGGGTCAATTGTATGGTGATGGATGGTAACTAGACTTTTGGTGGTGATCACTTTGTAGTGTATGCAGATGTTGAGCTGTAATGTTGTATGCCTGAAACTTATATGTTATAAACCAATTTTACCTCAATTTAATTAAATAGTAGACTGAATTCAGAATGGTATTCTTGAATGCTTGTGTCACTAGCATTTAAAGCAAGATTTTTTAAAATGTATTTTTTATCACATTATGATCACAAAAATAGTACTAAATTTTAATGACATTTAGTGAAATTGAAATTGAGGTTTTTGTAACACTAAAAATAATACGAAGTAAAATACTTTATAGTAATGTTCACTTTTGCCTTTATCTCATCGTTTTAGTTTCTGTTATTTTGTGTATATATATACAATGTGCATAAATATTAGTACAGTAGACATTTGATGTTATTTATAATTATACAAATACACCCACATATTGAATATGCATGCAACTTTTTTTTTTACTGATAGAGATATGTAGTAAAACACCTTTGGAAATGGCTGGTGTCAATATCTATAACAATATAGTAAGTGTTACAGTAGACATGTACGAACAGGACTGAATGAGAGCCCAGTGGTGGGCCAATCAGACTCTGCCCTGAATCTTGGGAATGATCAGAAGAGAAGACCTTTGAACTAACTCTTCAGTGATGACTAGGAGTTAACCAGAGATGCAAAAAATGAGAGACTGGAATAGCATATTTAAGGTTTGCTTTCTAAGTATAATACATATTTCTAAATGTAATATAATATATTAAATCATATAATACTATATATAATATAATGTATATATTATAATATATAACATATAATGTGTATATATATAATTGATATACTGATACCTTCTTTAGACATATAGTTAATTATATATGAATTTTTATTTTGTAGTATTTACTTTATATCTTTGAGCCTAATTTTTAGGTCACAATTTGTCAGTCATGAAAAAATATCGTAGATCGTAGGCCTATAATGCCAAATGGATACAAAAATCAAATCAAAGAACAAATCAAAGTGACTTGCATCATATGGACTCATGCTGATGATTTTAAGGAGCCATCAAAGAATTGTAAATAATGGAGAAAGGCTTTCAAGTTTGGGTTCAGAAGTTTCTCTGATGGCATGGGAGGTGGTGTATTGATATACTAGAATAAGATAACCCATGAGGAAGCTACTAGACTCTGTTTTTTCTTAAATTTCCTAGCATTCAGAGCAATTTACATTTATTTTATTTTGGTTTACTCATTTTTGCTTGCTTTCTCCACTAGACTGCAAACTCCACGTAGGCAGGGACAAACTACATTCATCTTGTCTTGAGCTGTATCCTAGTACCTAACACAGTGTCTGGCGCCAAGAAGTGGCACAATCGATATTTGGAGAATAAATGGATGAGGTGGAGAAGGGGGATATTTGAGAGACATTTAGGAAGTCTAAACTTGTAGATTGTATATCATGTCTTTGGGGCATTTCTGTTCTTACTCTCCCAGTCAAGGCCATCAGTCATTAAGGGAAAGAACAGGCATTTTCTTTTCCTGTGTCCTGCTTTAGAAGGAAGAGAAATTACTTGACTATTTCATGTAAATTTGTATAGTGTGTGTGTGCGCGCGCGCTATGATCAGTGTAATAATGATCGAAGACTTAGAAGCACAGGGGCTTGGATACGTTTTGTGACCATGAGCATGTTTCTTGCCATCTCAATGTCCTCACCAGTAAAGTGACTATAGCAATCATTACCTCAGCGAGGTAATGAAGAAGACTAAATGAAATCACATCTGTAAAGATTCTAGCAGATTGTAGGACATAATCATTAGTTTCAACTCACCACTATTCTCTCCAAAACACATTTAAAACAGCTCTAAATATTGCATAAGTAGAGTGATCATATAAATTTATTGCCCAAACTGATACTTTGGAGAACACAAACTGTTAAACTGGAAAGGACACTGAGACCAGAGGCATAACTGGGTCTGCATGGTCCAGAATATATGGTTATCCTATGGATAAGGGATAATCAGTTCAAAAGAACTTTTCTGCCTGTCTGAATTAAGAATATGTTGAGTCATTGTGTTGATTAAAGAGAAAATAACAAAACATCTTTTTATGGGTGTACCTCATTGAAAATATAATCTAAATGTGCCAAATAAATGTGAAACAAAGGGATTTGCAGAGTTACTAATGCTGCAAAAAGAATAATATTCTTAACTTATTGATTTTGAATTTACTTGTGTACAAGTTTTGCTCTCATGGGGCTGGAAGCACCATGAAAACAGGGGCCATGACCATGTTTTCATACTGCTAAACTATGTCTACCACAAGTCTTGGCACATGGTAACACAGCCCAAAATAAAAATATAAGGTAAGTGAATAGAAAGATTCACTATAATGCTTTTTCAAACAGTGATTCTGCCACCTATTGGCTTTGAGATTCTGGAAAGTTACTTAAACTTTCTGAGCCTCATTTATTTCATCTGCAAAATGAGGATAAACGACCCACTATGCTGTTACAAGGATTAAATAAAAATAATGTTTAAAAAGCTTATCCTAGTGCAGCCACATAGTACATGTTCAATAAATGTTACCTATTAATAGGTCCTACTTGAGTAAGTCAAATGGAAGTCAAGGGAAAGAGATTTACAAAATATTTATATCAGCAGGGACTTTTCAGGAACATATAGACAGCACTTGACAGTTGCCTCATTTAGAGTTTGGATTCTCACTTGCTGCTTTTGTACTAGTGACTTTTTGGTGGACTATTCATCAGAGATAAATTACCTCAGATTTTAGTTGGACAGAGTCAGGGGCTCTATAGTGATGGGGATCAATAGATGGGGGTGGCCGGAGGCTTTAGTGCCGGGCCGATTTAATGGGTCTTGGAAAGTGTTGTATTAAAAGCTTTTAGGGGAAAGCTCCCTGTTGCTGCTTTTTGTACTCTGTCTAGTACCTTAATGAATGCTGCTATAAAGAGTGTTTTATCTCTGCATTATGAGTCCAGGTTTGACTGTTTGTGCTCTCAGAAGGATTTTAGCTGTCTCAGGATAAGAGTTTATGAAGGGAAGAAAAACTCATATGGAAATATGACTTTTACGATGAATACTAATCTGAAGAAATTAACAGCAATCACTGGTATTAAACCCCAAATCAGAGATTTCGAATTGATTAAAAATACACACCATTCAGACAACATAATTTCAAACCAGATTCTGATACCATAATTATCTTTATATTATTGTAACATTTTGGGTTGAAGTATGGGTTTGTTCTCTAGGATACTAAAAAGAGCTTTGGGATAACAACATAAAATCCTAGTAAAGTTCTGTGTTTTCTTCAAGGTCACTCATACCTTTTAAATCCCAAACTTACCCTTCACAATTACCTAAGTGTTATATTGTTGAATATTGATTTTATTTTTAAAATATGAGGGCAATGTTGTACCAAGCACACATAAACATAACTTGCCTGACTTCTAGAATGGGATGACATTCAAAATAGCAGAGCAGAAGGCACTTCCTTTACATGTATCTAAACCTTCCATTGCCACATATGCAGACCGTAATTTGCTTCTTAAGGATTTTTCTGTCTTGTTTTAGATTTTTTTTCTGGGTTGTTTTTATGACTATATTTAAATACGGAGCCAGGACTTTAGCAGAGATCATTTAGAGCCCCTTCTGATACCCACTTATGATGGAGCTTAGTAAGGCTGTGAAAGGAAGTGTGGTATTGAATGCATTGAAAATATTCCCATTCTATCCTCTCCTATGAGTTGTTTCAAAAAGCATAAACTAAAGAGCCATTAGCAGAAGCAATGCAGCTAAATTCTTTGGTTTAAATGGATTATAGGGGGATGGCTTATGAGGATATTACTGATAAACTGAAATTCTTAAACTCAGTCAAAAAATTTTTTTTCTATTTGGTTTTATTAGTAGCCTATACAAATCTAAACCTTATGCATACAGTTAACCATTGCATTTCAAAATATTATTTATTTAAAAAGATCAATTCTGAAATATTTGATCTACTTTTTAGAGTATTTCCATAGTTAGTGCATTTTAATACAGTGATTTATTTCATTTTGCTTTTTAAATTATCACTATCCTATAGAAAGTTGATGATAATGTCATCATTTTTAAAAGTTGTTTTCTCATTAATTATTTAATTATTGACTCAGTTACATAGACTTTTATTGAGTGTTTATTATGAGCTTTGATTAAGACCATAAAAATGAATAAAACAATGGCTGCTTTTGATAACTCACAGTCTGTGTGGTGAGGGGAGGGTCATTGAAATAAAGAGAATATTGCCAGAGACTGGTAAGAAGTTTGTGTAGCTTCAAACTAGTTTGCTGGACTGACTGGATATGTGCTTTAAAAAAATAGCATTTTTCATTTCTGTTTTCTGGTTATAAACTTGCATATCCTCTAGGTAATTCACATTGTAGTATTTTTGTGTATAAACTTCATTTTTAATTCATATAAAATTATATCTCTAAATGTTTTTCATATTTGGTACATGCTGCTTAGTGCTTGCTTTTTGTTTTCATTTAATGCTCTACCGTAAATATTTTGTCATGTCAATATTTATTCTGCTATAATTTTATTTTTAATAACTGCTCATTTCTCCATTATTTAGATGGACCATGATTTATTTATTTGGTCAGTTCCTCACAAATGGTTATTTAAGGATTTTTTAATGCTATTTTTTAATAATATAAATAATATTCCAATGAAAATTTTTTAGATAAATCTGATTATTTCCTTAGGAAAAAATACTAGAAATAGAAATACTGAAAGAGTTGGTTATAAGGTATATTTATATTTTAAGCTTCCTATATATTGTCAAATGTTCCTCAGAAATTGTGCAGTATATAAAGGTGCCCACGTTTTTTACACTTTACCATTCTTTTTAGTCTTTTCTACTTTTGGTGAGCGAACAAATAGCATTTTATTTTATCTTTATTTGACTAATAATGAGATAGAACTTTCTATTTTTATTAGTCTTTTGTACTGTTCATTAATGAGTTACCATTAATGCCATTTACCTATGTCCTTATTTAATTTGTAAGGTTTCAGACTTCTATTTCATAAAATGGTTGACTACATTAGTTTTGCAAACCTTCCACCTTTATATTCAGGAATGAATGAATGAATAAATAAATTGGTTAAATGGGTGAACCTATCAAGCATGCAAGAAAGAGAAACTTCATGCACCAGAAGCAGAGAGGTAGCTGACAGGCAGAGCAGGGGTCATGCCAGCTGATGATATGGCAGACCAGACATGATGGAGGCTGTGTACAGTGTTGCCACCCAGCTTGACTTCCAACTACTATTGAAATGCCAGCCTTTGTTTTGACTCTGAGTGGCACAAAACATCTTCTCTGAGAATTCAAAATCCAAGGCCTGTGTCTCTGATTAATTGGAGTCCAATTTTACACTATTCATATATTTCAAGAAACCCCATGCTGAGAAATAAACATGGAAATTGGTCTCTGGTCATTGGTATATCTCTGGTGTCTGTTGGAAGCAAAAGCAAAGCTCTCTTGAGAGATACTTCAAAAACCGAGATGCATGGAATTCCCATAATAACAACATGTTTTGCATAAGATAAACTAATATCAAAAAAATTACAAAACACGAGATGAAACAATCCACCATGAATAAGATTTAGACAAACAAGAGAACTAACTAATACCTGCAAAACTTGAGAAAATAGAACAATACTATTAAAGAGACTATAGAATAAGTGCATTTAAAATTAATAATGTGATTAAATGTTACAGAAAACAAAAGAAGAGAACAGGAGACTAATTAAATACAAACAAATGCAGTTTCGAAAAGGTGCCAAATACAAATTCTAAAAATAGGAAACCATAATCATTGAAATGTAAAACTTAATGGATGATTTAAAAAGTAGAATAGATAGATATCCCTAAAGTGTGAGAGAATAAGTGAACTGGAAGAGAAATGTAGGGGGGAAAAATTCTAATGCAGCCCAGAAAGACAGAGATAGGGAGTAGGGAAGAGTGCTTTCAACACGTGTTAATAAGATTTCCAGAAGAACTAATAAGAATGGCTCAGAGTTTTCCAGAATTGACACAAATCATATATCTCCAAGCCTAAGATGCACAATTTCCGGGAACAATAATAATAATAAAATGGTAATTCATACCTAGATATCATAATACAGTGAACAATGCCAAAGAAAAAGAGAATTTTTTATCACAGTCAGAAAAATGTAATTAATTACAATTAGACTAAAAATAGACCTTCAACTTTAACCACAGAAGCTGGAAAATAATGAAGTTACAAGTTCAAAGTGTCAAAGTGGAAAAAAACTGTCGACATAGAAGCCTAAAATTAAGCAATCTATCCGTTAAGAATAAAATCAAAATGACATTTTAGGGAAAAAAAGACAAATTGTCACTCACAGGACTTATTAGAAGAATTATTAAGTACATTCTTCATTAAGAAAGAACTTGAACCCAGAAGGAAGGAGTAGGAGTCAAGAGGCAATGTTGAGCAAAGAACTGATAAACGTATAGATAAATCTAAACTGGTATTGGCTATGTAAATAATGATGATGATAATAACTAATTTGGGTGGTTAAAAAACAAGGAAGACCTAAATTATAAATAACAACTACATGAAATTTGACAGTGAGGAAGACTTGTATTATAAGCAGGTGGGTAAAGGATTAATTTTATCTTTAGCAATATCAAATATATATGTTAAAAATTTAAGATTAATGACCGAAAAAATAGAAGTAGAACGCAGAACTTTTATACCAGTAAAATGGGGAAAAGAGATTAAAAAAATGCCATAGATCCCAAAAATTGCAGGAAAAGAAACAAAAAAGAAACACAGGGAATGTATTGTAAATAAAATCACAGCATAATATGAGCATATATGCAAATATCAGCAATCACAATAATATAAATAGAAGAAATATATTGAGACTGACATTATATATGTTACGTGCATAAATCCGACTATTTGCTGTTACAAGACATACAGTTAAAAAGATAATGACTGGAAAGGCTGAAATGAAAGTAAAAGAATGGGAAAAAAAATGTTTAAGGGAAACATTAATTAAAATAAAGAAGATGTGGCTATATAAACAAAACAAAAAAGAATGTGAGTCTAATTCTTTAGTAGGAATAGAGAAGTCAGTCACTGAAATATAGACCAATTCATCAGAAAGATGTGACAGTACTGAGCCTATAGGCATCTGACTAATACAGCCTCAGCTATAGAGCGTTCTTTAATTTTTCCAAGGATGTTCACTTACGTCCATTAGATTAGGCTTGTTAATTGTGAAGGAAGAAGAGAGAAAAGAGGGGAAAACAAATCTAGCATTGGAAGCAATATCTGGTAGCACAGCATCCTTCTCCTTCAGCTCCCATCCATGCATGATTATTATTTTTTGTCGCGGCTAGTCTCAAACATTTTTCTCCTGATGAACTCTAAAATCACTTTGTTAGGTTCCAAATCAAACATTGATTGTGACTAGAAGTACATTGATTTGTAAGTTAATTTGGGGAAGAACTGACATTTTTCCGTGAATAACTGGATTTTCCATTAAGTAACATATTATACTTCAGCATCTATTCAAGTCTTATTTATGACTCATAATATTTTTCTCATTAGTTCTAAACATTTCCCTAAATCTTAATATTTTCCTTAACTATTTTACATTTTTGATGTTCTTTTAAATTTTTATTTCTTATGATTGATTGTAGCATAAGAGAGAGCTATTGTTTTGTATATTGACTCTATCTGGCCATTGCATTACACTCTCTAACTTCTAGTCATTTTTCAGGTAACACTTGGTTTTTCTAGTTGGGCTATAATATGATTTTGAAATAGAATGATTTTATTTTATTCTTTCCTACTGCTACACTTCATCTATATTGTTCTTTATTAATGAAGTGTTGAGAAATTTTAGAATAAGAGTAAGTATTTGTAGAAATAGTGGGCATCCTTCTTGTATTACTAACTTCTTACATTGATGTCAGCTATTGGTCTGAAATATATACCATTATTATACTGAAAATTTAATATGCAATTCAGTTTATGAAAATATTTTTTTGACCAGATAGAAATAAATAAATTAAAATTTTCATAGTCACTCACATTTTCTGGCCATTTCTGATGGCCAATCAACCTGCTCTGCCCAATCCCCAAATCCCAAACTAAAATAGAAATGTTTCCTTTTCTTTGTTCTTTAACAAATCACATTGATATATAGGGGTGTCTTCTCAATGCCAAAACAGTTCGTCCATCAACTTGAGGAGGAATATTTGGTTTGTTATTGATAAACATTTACAGGTATTAACTTCTTTGATTGTGGTGTACAAAAAATAATACATCATATATTTAAAGGAAAAAATTAACGGTTTGGGGAAATAATTGTTTTAGCAACTTTTTATTAATATTTGTTGTGTGTCATACACTATGCTGGGCACTATGAAGAGCACACATATAAAACATTAAATTGTGAAATGGTAATGAAAATTCTCGGGCTTACTTTGTTTGGCATTATAATAAAAAAAAATAGTCAGGAGCAAAAAACCCCAGCAGATCAATTACACTGAATTAGACCGAAAATCAACTTAGCTTTCCTAAAAAATGTGTTTCCTTTATATACTACACTTTGATTATAAAAGTCTTGTTTCTTATGCACAGAAAAAACAGCAGAGATAATAATTCCAAATATGGTATTATCTACTATTTTCTAGAACAAAAAGAATAATACATGAAAATTTTATACAGTGAATTATGCTATCTCCTGCTATCAAATCAGTTTCCTGATTTATAAATGTGTCATTGTTGCTTTTCTGTATAATAAGGCAGGCCTGAATTTTCTTTGCTTGATTGGTTGATTCATTGTTAAAATAGTCGAAGAGGACTGAGCTGTGATAGACAGTCTGGAGAGTCTGGTCACTCTCGATGTAATGTCATCCAGTAGCATGACCGGGATATCTCCCCTCTCTCACACACACACACAAATTATTCCTTATTAAAGAATACATTTCCAAGTAAGAGATTGAATTAGAATAATAGAATTGTAGAATTATAAGCCATAATAATGGTCATCATATCCAAGTCCTTCATTTTGAAGATGCGGAAACTGAGGTTCAAGGAGGTTAAGTAATATCCCGAGGGTGATATGGATACCTAGAAGCTTCCCTGGAACTGAAATATCTCCCCGACTGCCTGTCCGGTACTTTTTTCACCACACAACACTGCAGAATTGTGGAGGCAGGCTATCAGCTTTTAAAATTTAATTTATGATTCAGAACAGAGGGAGATAAGTTTATTTTTTTAGTTTTCTAAGTCTCTTTATCTAACATATTCCATTCTGGTGAAAGCCATATAAAGTAAGGTTAGGTAAATTACCAAAGAGAGTCTCCAAGCCACTGAAACTTTGTGAAGTGAGAATTTATCTCAGACTTGAATCTACTGAATTTGACAGATGCTTTAAATTTATATGGAAAGTTTGGAGAGAGAAAGAGAGAGACAGAGGAAAGAGGGGAGAAGGAAGGAAGGAATGGTAGGAGGGAGGTAGGGAGGAAGGAAAAAAGAGGAAACAGATTTAGCATTGGAAGGATTATCAGGAAATGGACATTAGATACAATATTTTCCTTCAGAAATTACTAGAAATTTATCTAATTCATGAGGGGCCCCTGTCCAACTATATTTACATTATAATCCATATTTTAATAATTTTGAATTATTTTTAATTTTTATTTATAATTTACTTCAGTGTGTTCTCTTTTTTAGGAGGCTGCCAACCTATCTTCATTCTCCTAATATTCATCTAATACTTTCCCTCTTTCAGTTTGCAATTGAGTGTTGGTGATTTTTTTCCTGTTAATAATTTTTCTTTTTCTTTTGAAAAAATTGTATTTGTCCTGATCTTGACCACTTACTTCAAAAGTATAAATGCATTATTAAAATATACTGGATTTTTGAAGATGTCTATCAGCATTTATTTCTGTAAATAGATCTTGAGTTTCAAGCACAGATTTTTTTAATAGTTTCAAAGGTGAAGATATTCATTTCTATTTTTTTATGTTGAATTTTGTAACAGACACTGCTAGATTTCCTTCTATATTTTCTTTCTTTTGTTTTTTATAGAATCCTAGCTGGAGAAGGGTCAGATGGAGGCTTCTGGGATTTTTTCCTTTTGTGTAAATCTGTAATAGAAACATCATGAAGGCTGATATTTTTATCTGTTTTTGTTAATGTTGTATCACCAGAACCTGGAATAAGGTCTAACACATAGTAGGTGTTTAAGAAATACTCCGTGAATTAATGAAGAGAACACTTGCATGTGTGTTTGCTCCTTCTTGGAAGAAGAATGCCTTCTCCCTCTTAATGCTTGGAACATGGATGTGATGCTGGAGTCCATCCTGAGTCATGGATACTTGGGTCACAGAGTGGAAAGTTGGAAGAAGCATGGATCTCAGAGCCACAGAATAGCTCTTCATGGCCTCCTTCTGACTTTGGATGAGAGAGAAATATAATGCTCTCTTCTTAAGAGATTAAAAAGGTCAATGTTATTTGGATATTTCTGTTACTCACAGGTGAACTTCATACAAATCAATGAAGCTTTGCTTTCTAAAAAATGGTAGAAAGTAATCGGGTAAATTTGATAGAAAAGTCTTATGAATCTGAGGTAATATAGTTTTTTGTCAAAAATGAGTTTGATCAACACTTGAGGAACCTTTTCAATTTTATATTTTCTAAGTCATAGTGATGGATAGAAATCCTAATCGAGACATAATCTTTTATCAACAATGAGGAACTATTTATTGAAACTGAAGTAACTTTGGGAAGTATGAAGCAGAAAGAAGCTAACGTAGTGTTAAGCACTGTATTTTGATGTTTAATAAGTGTATATACACACACTTATTAAACCTAAAAAATTCTCCATATTCAAACAGAATATATTGCATTCTATTTGTATATATTGTATATATTTGTATTAAAATAGGTATATATTACAACTCTATTTGAAAAAATTAAGAAAGGAATACTCATAATATTTAAGTACTAAGCTTAAAGTTGTACAAGTGATAAAAAGCAAATGCAAATCCTGAACTATGGCTCCGAAGCCATGCTCTTTCCTCTCATTCATGCTAAGAGTGTGTGATAAACAGTGGAGGAAAGACATCTAAGCCATTCAAGCCCTGTCTCCACCTTGAAAACCTAACACACTCAGATTAGATTACAGTTAATCTTCTGGGTATAAAAATTATATGATTCTATTCAATACATTTCACTGACAACATATGGGGGTGTATTAGTTTAATGGGGAAACATTTCATATAAAAATGAAAACCAATCACATTATCAGACCTGCACCTGTTTTATCAATGGCCAGCAGATTCCAGAATAAATAAATATATAAATAAATAAATAAATAAATAAATAAATCATAAATAAATTTTTATCAAGTAGTTCACTGAGAACCAGCATGGCTTAACTAACGAACTGAAAGTAACCCATATTAGACTCAAAAAATTTCTGTTGGCTAGGATGACTAAATTTGTAGATAGAAAAATTCTGTAGACCAAGAGTATCTGGATTTCAGCAAGTCACTGGTCAAGCTTGTGGAAAAGAATGAAGGATGACAATGGAATAGTAGTATAGACAGATGGGTTCAAACGTGGTAAGTGGACTGTATCCAAAATATTGATTAACAGATTGATATACATCAGAACCAATATAATTGCTTTGTATTCACATTCCACATTGTTCAAATTTGTACGGAAAATAAAGAAATTATCTTAGACAAGCGATGTGACAAGATTTATAACGTGAGTCTAACTTATAGGTGGAGATGATTTTTCTCTCTAAAACATTTTATATTTTCAACCTTAGCATGATAGATAAATAATCCTTTATTTAAAGTGTCTTCTGAGGCAGCAACTTGTAGTAAGAGGAAATGACATTTTCCTAAAAAATATTAGATGGCAAAATTGTCAAAAAGTAGATTGGAATTCTTCCCTCCTTGCGGATTTCATTATTCTCAAAGTGCAGATAGTGTGATCTCTGAGGTTGAACACTGGTGACCCGATGCTATGCACCCAATTTGCCTCTTGAATGTCTAGCTAAGGAAACGTGGGGCAGGTGCACAGGTTGGAAATCACGTGAGCTTTTCCTAATTGCTAAAGCTGGTGAATAGCGTGTTTCTGGAGGTGCTGAAGGAGGGTTGGGCCATTACAGACTGATCAGTCTTGCATAGTCTGTTTTGTTTTAGCGACAATCAGAGCAACAGCAGAAACATTGAACATTGCCAGCATTGTATAGCACAGGGCAGACAATTTCATAATATTTCCAGCTGTCACTGAGAGACTAAGCCAGATTTAGGGATAAGTGATCATAATCATTATAGTCTTATATTTATTCCGGCCCCTTCATTATTAGTTCTGGATATGGCATGTTTATCTCTTAAATTAAGAATGATTTGTTCCCATGTAGTGCCTATCACTTGAGAATTTCAACGTGCTTTATGAGCACTGGGCTGAGTTTATATCTAGCTCAGAACTTCTGCAAGAGCTCTTCTGAATCCCTCTGGAGCTCTACTGAGTGTGCTACTATTTCCTTAATGGCACTTCTCGCTCAGATCATGTCTATTGGGATGACAAAGAATTCTGCTGAGGTTTGGAGGAAAATGTGAATTTGAATTTGGAGCACTATCTCTTTAATCCTTTCAGTGCTCTTTGAAGCAGAGAAGCAATGAAAATTATTGCATCCATTTTCTAGACTAGATTTCAATGTGTTGCCATTGAAACTATCTCTGCAGAGGTGACTTGCAGGCCTTTGGCTATCCTCCTCCATATGCTGCCTCCCTGATATAAATTGAAGTGGGAAGAGAACAGAGAGATTTGGATCCCAGAGCTTGTTTCCATAAAATTAAGTAACATTTGATTTTTAGGCATTTAAAATGGATGACTTAGTTTCTTCTTTGTAAAGCATGGGTACCAAACAAAACAGTTTGAAAGTAATTGCTTGAACTCGATTCATTTAATCTATTATTGCAGGTCTGTTTTTAAAAAACATCTTTTATCTGACTCACATTTTTTGCTCGAGTGAATTTGTATGTGTTACTTCTACTTTATACTCAGATTATTATTAAATTCTTATTTCATAACCATCTATTCCTCAATAAACATTGTTGGCACAACTGCATACAACATACTGCACTAGGGCCTATATTGGGTGAGCAAAGGGAGGCAAAAGTGATTAATTAATTTATTTTGGAAGCCAATGTATACTTGAAAATAATGCTTTATATGTCATCTCAAAATCGCATCATAAATCAGTTGAGGTTTTATTTCACACACTTTTTCATCTTTGAAAAGGTTTCAAATGTATCTTCCCAACATAAATACACACACACACACAAAGTTAAAGGGAAAAAAACATTCTTGGAACTCTAGAGATAATCAGCACCAAAATTCTGACATTTTTTCCCACTCTTTTCTTGTGTTAAAAACATACCACTTCTGTCAGTTATTGCTATTTTTTCAAATGCAGACTTATCCTTTTACCAAAATGGAAATGCCATTAAAAAAAACTTTAAAGTAGTTTCTCAAAAATCAACGTGATGGATTTTTAAATGTTTATTCATCAATAATATCCCATCACTGGGACTGCACTGAAAAAGCATAAAATTCTATTTGTTTGGGACTTCCGGATGCTATAATGGCCGGATGGCTAATTGCTCTATAAAACCCAGAGGCAGCATTCCTTACACATCTCATTCTCAGAATGCAGAATTTGATAATTGATGCTGGATGGTTGGCTATGATAAGGCGTGACATTTAGTCTAGACAAATGAAAATTGGTTGAAAAAAATTGTGTACAAAAGCGTTGAAAAATAAGAACTGGAAGGGTCAAGGGGCAACAGGAAAAAAGCTATTTGACAGTTAGCTCATATTTACCTTATAAATTTTTTAATAACGGTTGATGCATTTTAATCTCTGACTGTCTTACACTACAAAGTGTAAGTCAATGGATAAGCTAATTGCAGCAAGCAGAAGTGGTATTTAATGCACTGGACACTTTCACTATCAAAGTATTGTATCTCTAATTAGTGTTTGTAACTGATGTGACAGCAGTTTATAGAGCACCAAAATAGTCCCTAATTTGTCAAGTGGGTCTGAAGCTTATGGCAGCTTTCTGATCATCTCCCTTGCCGCGGGACCTGAAAGCACCTTCAAAAAGCTTTCTCTCATTGATCTTTAGTCAGATGCTGACCGAAAAGCAGACAGCCCTGCCAGAAAGAAGATAGATAGGTGCTGCGCCAGGATGAAAAACACCGCACCCTTAATGAAAAAGGTTCCTGCTTATAACTCATGTGTGTATACAAACACATCCACACAAGGGGTTTGATGGGGATAGCAGTCCCTGGAAATTAAGGAGGAATGCATTTGCTGTTTATTTTTTCATTCTGCTCACATACCATTGCCCACATGAATGTCTGGAATGTACTAAGCAGGCCATTTGTTAGCTCCCGCATAGTTTCTTTCTCTTTGTCTCTCGCTAAGGTGGAATGCTTTAATGATTAGCTTATAACTTTCAGAAAGTCAGTGAGCTAATGCAGGCAACAAGCTAAATACCAAGTTGTGGGGTTGTTCTCTGGATAAACAAAGGATTATCTGATAGAAATTTTGAACTTGTTTTAAGAAAAGGTATACTACAGATTAAAATTTTATCAATGTGTTGTGACAATCCCTCTGCTATCCTTCTGATGCAAAGGGATGCCATTGACTATAATACTATATCAATAATATATTTGTATTTTAAAATAGTTTATATAATATGAAAAATATCCAAGAAAAGTTACTAGCAGTATGAATTTGTCAGCTACTTTTTAATTTGTCAGGTTAACAGAATGTATTACTAAAGATAACATGATGATTATCCCACCCACATCATATGTCAGCATCAGAGTCCAGGGCATTACACCAGGGAAACCATTTAGCAATTTGAAAATGGCACAGTCTCAGCAGTTATGGGGACCAGTTCATTGAGAAATGCAGTCACCTCATCAATAAGGAGGGAATGTGTTGTGGTTAGCAAGTCCAACCACTGAAGTTTGCCGCTTACTAGGCTTGATGCTCAAAGATTTTTATCTCTTATAAATAGATCTTCAGAATTACAAGTTGCTTTGCTCTATCTGTTAACTCAAGATCATTTCCAAGTGAATTATAGTTTGAGATAAGTTATGGGAAAAAACAGCATACAATTTAGCTGACTATAATAGGGGAAATTCAAACTCAACCATGACAAAAAATTATAACCTCTCTCCCCTTCCCATTCTTATTATCTTCCTCTGTGTCATAGATTGGGAGATGATCCATTCTCTTAAAACAATCGGAAACCTCGGAGTATTCCTTGACATTGTATCTTCCTCACTTATGCTCTCCTTATCAATCCATACCCAGTCCTTCTCCAAGTCTTAGATTTATTAGTTAATAATTCTCAGATCTGTTTATTACTCTCAATATCCACTGACACCAGCCTAATTTACCATCATATGTAAACTGGATACTGCATGGGCCTCTTACTGAGTATCCCTTAATCCTACTCTATCTCCCACAAACTATTCTTAATGAATAAATCCAATCTTGATACTCTCTTGCACAAAACATTTGGCACAATGGTTCTTAAGCTGTTGTGGCTCAGGAGTCCTCCTTCATATTCTTGAAATTATTTAGTCCCGAAAACTTTTTGTTCATGTGGGTATATCTATTGATATTTACCATATTAGAAATTAAAACTGAGAAATTAAAAATATTTATTAATTTATTTAAAAATAACAATAATAAGCGTAATATTATACATTATAACATTTTATATGAAAAATAACTATTTTCCAAAACAAGTAATTACAAGAGCAGCATTGCTTTACATTTTTGCAAATCTCTTTAAGGTCTAGATTAATAGAAGATGGCTGGACTCTCATATCTGCCTCTGCATTGAATCTATTGCAATATGTTTTTTTAGTTGAAGCATGTGAAGAAAATCCAGCTTCTGAGATAAGCAGTTTGAAAAGGGAGGAGTATTTTAATAGTATTTTCAGATAGTCTTTTTTGATACTATACTAAAACTTTTCTTCAAGAAGTTTTACTTGTTTAAGAAAAATAGGTACTTTATTAAACTTTTACTACACCAAAATGTTTCTTAAAGGTTAGTTGCATTGCAGAATCTGAAAACATATCAATGAACTTTTTATACCCTGTTACATTAAAATTCATTGGTCTATCTAGCATTGTGAATGGCTCTTTTACCCATGAGTGATTTTAAACATCATGCATTCATTTGGAAAATATTAGTTCACTGAGTTAAATAGATCTTCCAAATGTTGACACATTTCATTATACAATATCAAAATATCACATTTGTTACTATCATTATTATATGTATCAGAAGTCTTTAAATATTAGGAAGCTATCAAGCTCATGGTAGTAGATACGAGTTTTCCAAAATTCACTTGAAGCCTCTAACTTTATCATTTATAGCAATCAGTATTTTGCTTGAAATGATAGGCTCTCTTAGTTTATTTTTGATAAAACGATTGCCACATACCAAGTCTGAATAACCATAGTTTGTCTACAAATCTTTCTTTCAAGTAAAAATGGTGTTCCGTGAAAAGATCAGCTAGTTCGGCTTGCAACTCACATAACTGCACAAATACTTTTCCTCGAGACAACTATCATGCTTAGGTGTGCACCAGAAGTGCTTTACTTCTCAGTTCACACACACAATACTTACAAGATGTGTTCTCAAAAGTTGATATTTAATAGAAGTGATCATTTTACTACTTCACCAGGATATTCTTAAGTGAAATTGGCTTCTCCTCCCTCTCGTCCTGGGAGTACACTGGAGAATACAATGACTACTAGCACAGTTTGGTGCCACAACCTTGATTCATGCTAAGGTACTAAGGTACTAGCAGTTTTTCCCACCATTGCTTTGCACAATCAATGTAAATGGCAATGTGGCTTGTTCTAGAATAAACCGTAAAATTCAAAAAAAGTATTCCCTTCTTTGAATATATCAGTACCACTTGTGTTTTGGCCAAGAATTCACATAAAATAAATTTTCTTTGATGATTAGTTAGTTGGTGCTGATACCAGACATACAAACAAAACAACAGTCCAAACACATCTGTGTATTGGTCCACTTAATACAATTCTGCAGAGGAGATATAAACTCAGTCTTCATGCTTCAGTTAAGTCTTTCATTCAACAAATTACTGTATGGTTGGAAATTGACAGGTATTCAGCAGTGTCAACTCTACAAGGCTTTGTTAGTCTTTTGGCTACTGTGTGTATGTCTCCATTCAATGCCAAATATAACTTAACCTGTAAAGTGCTTTAATGACTTTTTCGTTTCTGGTCTGCAAAGTGGTGAATGATTTTGATCTTTAAAAGTTAATTTTCCTATATATAAAATATTCAATTCTTTTTCCTTTAAACTCTGAATGATTGCTCTGAAAATGATTCCACAACTTTACTGGCACCATAATACTATTCCAAGAGTTCTGTTGCATAAGATACCATAAGGTCAATTTTTAACATCTATAAAGCTGAGGGAAAGGTAGCTTTTTCATATTTTCATTTCTTATTTACAGTGTTGCTTAGTTTCTTTGGAGTAGATTCCTCTCTTCCATGAGTCAGAGAACTCCCTGGTATGTCAGTTTCATCTTCTTTGGCATCTTTAGACGTAGATGGTGCAGCTGGGGGTTAAGAAAGCAAGTCTCCTAATTTCTCTTTTAAAGTCAATGATCCACCCTAAAACACAATAAAAATATATTATAAATAAGATTATTTTATTTTAGCATAAAATATTATTTAATTATAAAATAGAAACACTTTTGGAAAAAATCAACAATTTAGAAAAGTTTTCCAAATAAAAAATGTATTATAAGACAAGACATGAAAGTACTCTTAGTTCTTTCTGTGTTTCTGCACAGGTGCAAGGAAAACTTTAGAATTTCAAAATAATAATTTGTTGAAAAATAATGAGCTTACAAAATTATAGCAAGTATAACCAAAAATAGCTAGTAAGAGCACAATAGAAATACTAATAACAAACTGAGTTAATCTCTGAAAATAACACAAAAAAATACACATAGCCATCAGAGAAATGAGATCATCACAATTTAGGTAGCCTCTGGAAATCTCCAGTATACACTGTGAAGGAAAGAATGTGTAAAAGGCAAATAGCTTTTTAGTATTATTATGAAAATGGTTTTGACCCCTGAGTCCCCCTTAAAGAGCCTCAGGACCTTCAGGAGTCTTCTGACCACATTCTGTGTATTATTGATTTAATGGATGTTTACTAAATGCTCCTAGGATTAAAATAAAAATCTTTAACATGCTTGAAAAAATCCTCCAAGATTTTACCTCTCTGTACAGCTCTACCCTCACCTCAAACCAGGCTGCCCGGACTCTGTATCGAGTTCTCTCCTACCCAGGGCCTTATCACCAGGCTTGGTCTGCCTTGCATACTCCCTGGGCACCTATATTGCCCCACCCCGTCAAGTTGACTGCTTAGCTTCCTTCAGCTAATCAGGCTCTTTTGATTCACAGCTATATGGTCCGAAAGGGACTTTGTTTGTGCTCACAATTATACCTGATTTATTATTTTCCCATACTATTTGTGCTTTTCTTATCATGGGGCATGATGATTTAGCTCCCACACACTCCAGCTTCACTCATTTCTCCTCTAGAGTTTGTACTCTAACAATTTTTAGTTAAAACAATATTGTTTACATTATTTTGACTATAATATAGTCACTGCAGAGGAAAGTAATGTATTAAGAATATATTTAATATATTTTATAATTTTTTCCTGAGATAACTAAAAGCCTTATTTTTTCACATGTGTACTGTGCTATAAATATATATTTGAACATTTTAAATTTCTTTATCAGATCTATCATACGCTTATCACTGTTATTTTTTCCAAATGTCAAAACATGTCAAAAATCTATCAGTCCCATTTTTTCCCTTTTAAAAACATTCTTTGTTTTTACTCAGATCTGTACTGGCTAATTTTTATGCCTGCTACACAGCTGTTATCCTGGCTTTCCTTCACTTTTATCCTATGCTGAATCAACTGCTTCCTGGATCCTGTATTTTTCATTTTCTTGGTGAAAGAAATTTTGCTGGTGCATACACTCTAGTAGCTTTCTAAGAAAGGGTGTATGTGAGGTAAATATACTGAGCCCTTGCATGTCGGGAAGTATCTTTATTCTAGTCTGATACTTGATGGGTAGATTGTTGTGTTTCTGGAAGTGGTGGAGAGAATGATACTAAGGGTGTCTTCCATTGTTACGCAGACTTTCATTTGGTCCTTTGGTCAGCCTAAAATTTCACCCCTATGCCCACCACCTCTAGTGTCCCTAGGTCCTGAACATCTTTGGTTCAATTTGTCTAGAGAATATACCTCCTTCAGTGAGTATGTTGGTGGACAGAGGAGGGTGCTCATCACTTAGCTATATTGCATAGGGAAGGCAATTTGCTATCTGACTGTCAGTATATAAACTTTCATTTCTTTCCGTATGCTAAGCCCTGCACCCCAATCCTACCCTGCTTTAACTGGGGCCTCAAATTCTTGATGCTTTCAGGGGTTCATAGCTTACATCTTCTTGGTGTACTCCTCTGCTGGCGCGACCTTGTAGCTTCCTCAGCTCTGTTTAAGCAGGAGTTATTTTTCCATCTACTTTCTGTCTTCTAAAATTTTTTTGAAAAATTTTTTTCTGCCTTTGGTGATTTTCTTTATCCCTGTGAGATGATGCCATTTTAAAAATTGAAAAAAAAATCCTTCCTCTCACTTTGGGTTTTGGGAGAGAGAAAAGATAAATTCATCTGGCTAATCTGGCATCTTTTCTAAAAACATCCTGACCTTTAAAAATTATTTTCGAGATATATTCCTAATATGTAGGTCAAATATAGGTGACCGACTGTCATGGTTTGCCCAGGACTAAGACATTTCCTGGGATGCCGGATTTTCAGTTCTAAAACTGGTCAAGTCCAAGGTAAACTGGAACTATCGGTCACCTTAGAAATAGCTTCCTATCATGGCGTACTTAGAAATACTCCATCCTTCTAAATGGGAAGCACCTCTGTTATTAAAGTATTTCCCATGGGTTCACATATCACCCACAAATATTTATTGGGTACCTAATATGCATAATGCATTACGCCAGGCACTTCACAGAAGAAACATGTGAGATATCAATCTTATGAACTGTTTTGATTTTTTGTTTGTCTTTCTTTTTTTTTTAATCAGTTGGGTAAAGGCACACATCCTGGAAAAGGATCTCTCCATCTGTCACAACATGGCAGATTCTGTCCTTGAAAATTTTCTTCTCTCTCAGTATAGATATAGATATAGACATAGACAGACATTTAGATATAGATATAGATGCTAAATTCATCCATGTTTTTCTTTATTTAATTAAACACTTCTAATTCTTACCTTAGATTGTCATAGATTCTGAATTTTGCTGTCACATCACAAGAGGGTGGGACATTGAAATGAACTAGTAAACATTGTCTAATTCAGACAGAGTGCCAGTGTCATAGTTCTTGGAGTAACTATATTCTACAGAGAAATAAGTCAGGCACTATAGGCATAAGAAACGAGATTGAAACCTCTGAGGTTGGAGTTTAAGAGCTCGTCAGGGCCTCAGAAAGGAGGAAAAGTACTGAATAAGCTCTAGTTCTTTGGGGGAAAGGAGTCATATACGGGAAACTCTGTCAGAAAAATAGCTAAATAGACTGAGCCAACTTGGGAGAGGGGTGCCATGGGTCATGGCCATGGAAATACCACGATTTACTGAGCAATTTGGTGTGGAGGGCTCAGAGGACCATGGGACTAGCGAAGGATGGCTACTTCTCAATCCCACGATCCTGGCAGAGATACAACATTAAAGTATTTACTGTCTCAAGCAGTGTGGTCAGTAATAATAATAATGCAAACACATTACCCAGCAGGTTCTAGATACTGTTTTGAGTGCTTCACATATATTAACTAATTTAATCCTTAACTAATGAGGTAGCTACTATTATCACTATTTTTCAAATGAGATGATTGAGACTCATTTAGGAGACTTGATGAAGGTGTCACAGATCACAAGTGGGAGAGCAGGGATTGGCTCTAGAGTCCACCCTCATAGCTGCTGCCCTACGAGGAAATGAAAATAGCTGAATAGCCCTGGGGAAGGCAGGGGCCAGCGCGGCTAAGAATAGACACATCATCCTCAGAGAAAGAGGCATGCCATGCTCTGTCACCTCTTGCCTGCCTCCTCTCATTTGGGGCTCTTTCACCTCAGCATATAAATGTATTCAAACTTAGCCCATTAAAATCGTCCACCCTTTGACTCTGTATTCCTATTCTTCCCCCATCCTACCTCTTTTTTTAGCAGAAGAGATACATTTTTACCCGTGAGACCTCTACCTGCTCCTCTCTCATTCTTTCTAAAACTGTTTTCACTGTCATATTTACCTCCAGCACTCCACAGAAAGTTGTCTTCTGTTGATGTTACCAATGCCTTAATAGCTGCCAAATTTCTTGAAGACTTTAAAGGAATTTTTATTGTGGCACATCTTAAAAACATTCAAAAGTAAAGAGAATAATATAATGCACTCCTGTTATCCATGTATAATCCTGTTTCCTCTATGACTTCGTCCACTACCCCAACCAGATCATTGTAAAGCAAAATCCTGGACACCATAACATTTTGTCCATAGATAAATACTTTTGTGTGAATCCCTAAAAGATAAGCACTTTTTTATAACCATGGTATCATTATCACACCTAAAAAAATGAACAGTAAGTTAATATTATCAAATATCCATTCAACTGATGAACACTTATCTTTCACTTGACATTCTTATCTTTTAATCCTTATTTTTCACTTGACATTTTTGTAGTAATTTACATTAATATCTTGAAACCTGTTTCTATTGTTCTGTTAAAAATTTCCTATTTTTCATCCTGCTTGTTTTGTCCAATATTACCCCTAGATTAGGCTATGTGAGGCATCTTGTCCTTGTTTTTGTGCATTAGAAGCCACTGTTTGTGTCCCTCTTTTGATGTGTTCCCCTCAAAAGAGGGTGAGGAATCTCAGGACCAAAGGGACACACCCACCGGGACCATCTTCCCTACCCACATACCATGCTCTAGGTACTTGGGCCACCACATTTCTTTGCCCATATTGCTCTGAGCCTGCTTCTAGGACCAAACTGGGCTTCTTCCCTGTGTCTGTCCTCCCCGGGGGACTGTGCTGCCAGAATGCACACCCCCTTGGCCCAAATGGTGGCAAAGAGTGGTATTAGCAGGGGAGGGGGTTTTGGTGGAACTTGGATTTGCAGGCTGCGGTGTCTACTATCCACACATATGCACGAACAGCAGATGGAGTCAGGGATTGGAAGAGAAAGGGGTAGGGTCTTGTACAGACTTTTTTTTGTACTTTTGTCCTGCAAACGTGAGAGGCAGGTAAGCTCTTGTCGTTATTTGCCGTTAGCAGCCCCCTTTTCTCCAACAAACACATATCTTTCTGTTCCTCAGGACTGTGTATGTGCCTGTTTTCTCACTAATAAGTTCTCTCAGGATTTCCTTATCTACTCCTTCTACACCTATATATTGATAATTCCCAGAACTATATCTGTACCAGATTAGATTTGTTTCCCAGGCTTACAGAGATTTAGATCTCTTTGGGGTCCCAGTGGTACCTCAAGATTAACTTGCTCACAATGGAATGTGCTACTGCCACCTCCAAATCTGCTTTTCTCTCTCTATTTTCCACCTTGGCTAACCAGAACCCTAAAATGCTCACAATGTCTCTCCATCTCCCCCTTTTCTTTTATAAATATCCATTTAGTATCCAAATTCCATGTGTTGTAATTTTTTAATATGTGTCAAATGTGTCCACTCTCCTAACCCCATGGCCTTTTACCTTCATTGCCACTTGCAGAATTCAGGATTGAATCAGTTAATCAAGTGACTTCTGAAGGCTCTTAGCTGATCTTGTTGTCAGCTCTTTCCCTTGAAAACCATTCTCCATGCTGTCATGACTGATTAAAATCCATCAATATCTCATCATTGCCTTCCAAATAACATCCAAACTTATCACCATTGTATAAAATATTCTTTGGGATTGACCCTAGCCTGGCTTTCCAAGTCATTTTTCCAACCTGTACCCGCTACTCTTCTTATACAGAACCTTTCGCAAGCACCATGATCTGGAAGGCCTCATGACCACATGCTCCTTTTTTTTCTTTATTTCCTCTTTGCTAACAGATTCTCAACCTTTGAAGGCAACTGGTGTGTCCTCCATCCCTCCTGTCTGAGTTCACCCTCTTCCCGTGGTGCTTCCCTCTTTCACGGCCTTCACCGCACTGTGGTGAAAATGGTTTTGCTGAAAGTCTCCTGCTCTAGGCTGTTATCTCCCGAAGGGCAGGGGTTCCACCCTGCTTATCTTTATATTCTCATAACCTAATATAGTTCCTGTCATTGAATATTTCTCTATAATTGAGTAAGCAAAAGAATGAATGACACCCTACCAGTCTGGTTGTAAGTTAAAACTTTAAATTAGGTAGACTTCTATTAGCATAAAAACTCTAGCATTTTTAGCTATGTGACTTGAAACAAATTCCTTAACCTATTAAAGACTGAGTTTCCTTATTGCTAAAAACAGTTAATATGAAAATTAAGTGAGTTAGTAAGGCTTAACTGATGGATATGCCTTTCCCATTGATATGAATAAAAGACAGAGAAAGTTAAAATTATTTCAATGGTTTTGGGTCTGTGAAAATGGAAGAATTGTTGTTAATTCTGTGAGAGCGGGGAACTCAGCACCTCAATTTTGATAATTTTCTAAATTACTCCAAAAAATTTATAGAGAGCTTTGTTCAGTGGTATCTTTGAAGCTGGTATATTTCAAGCAATTCTCTTACACATTTAGGCTTAAACCTCTGATTTAGTTAGGCTTAAAATTATGGATGACCAAAAACAAGAGAGTTGAATACTAATAGTGATAATGCCATTAAAAATAAGATTAATGTAACATCTCTAATAAAAGTGTTTTAAAATCACTTTGGGACACATTAAAAAATTATTTCCAATCATGCGGTAACTTTGTGCAGTTGAAAATAATAGCTTTAGACAGATTTACTTGGTGGTGAGTAAGAGAAGGGAAAGGTAGTTCATACTGTTAGCAAAAGTTACAGTCAGTGATAAACTCATGGTGATCCTTTTCACGTGTTTGAAAAAGGTTATCGAGCACATTAAGATGACTCTAGTTTCCCATATAGAGAATAGCAATCACTGTCAGTAGCATTTTCTTCAAAAAAAAGGACAGTGATGTCTGTAGCCATGTTTCTAAATATTTCAGGTCATGCTTGGATTTATTTGACTGTACACACTCAAAGAAAACCTCCTTTGATGTTTCTGTTCATCTCTAAAGAACATCTGGTTAAATAAACCCTTTTCTAATAGTTCAGTTCTTGTGACTAATCTTAACTTTTGGTATGTAATCACAAAATCAAAGACCTTTGGAAATGGGGAAGAACCTCATTGGGAACTTAGTGCTTATGTGGATGAGGAAATTGAAGCCTAAGAATTTTATGGAACTTGCCTTAGGTTGCACAGTTGGTACAGGCCCAGTTCTATTGACTTTCAATTTGGTATAGCTGGGCTGACTCTGACTCCAAAATGTTTTGGAAGTTCCAAGTGAGTGGATGGAGAAAGCTGATATGCGTCTTAGTAGGAACTTAAAAAATACTCTGAACAGATGGATAAACCTTTCTAGGGACCAATAGTCCAAGTCAACAGGGTCAAAGGCCAGTAGTAAATTAAAAAAAATTCTAGGCTAGAGATGTTCTTCAATGGAGGCCAATCTGAGGAGAGAAGACAGGCACAACAGTTGTGCTTCTGAAGGATGGCAGAATTCAGCCTCACATTGGCTCCTGAATAGCTGCAAGGACACCAAAAGCAAATACCAGATTGAGAAAAGGAGCTGAGGCCAGGCTGCTAGTCTAGTATGTATTGGTTTGATTTCCAGAAGCTAGAGGCCCAGTAAAAGATGTTAGATGGATCAAAAAGATGTAATGGGTATTAATTGGATGACCAAAATCCAGGACATCAAAACTCTGTGCAACCCTAGGCACAAAAGACACGGGGTCACCTGGGCAATTTCCTAATCCTGTAACAATAACTATTGGAAGGAGCTCCCAACCTACTGTTGGGCAGGGTCTCCAGAACATAGGAGCTGAGCAGAGCTAAACTCTCAGGTACAAGACTCCAGGCCCTATTCTTGGCCAGCTTGTGTAGGGAAAGAATAGGTAGCAGTGATAACATCCCAGATTCCCTCTGGGAATCAGATTCCCTCCTTTCTTCCAGACTGCCTTCATCCATGAAAAATGTGCATACCACTGTTTGTTTTCATCTCCTTCTGTATGTAAACACACAACACTCTTCTAACACGCATAGTGCCTTTTTCAGAGAAAGTGACAGTATTTGGAGGTGGGGGCACACAATTTCCTCTGAATTAAACTACATACACAGTAGCTTGGGCTGTAAATTTCACTTCAAATAATTCATTTTAGCAACTAACAATGTTCATTATTCACTATTGTAACTTTTAGAAAGAAGTTCACCGTCTTTGACTATGACTTGATTCCCCTAAACTGGCATAATATGAACATTGAATCTCATAATGCCAGGATCCACAAATTAACATGGACACAGAATTGAGAATCTCTCTGGGGAATCAAGTCTATACTATGTTATTTGCTTGTGAACTCTAGACCCAAATATAATGTAACTTTCACAATCTAGTTGCTGCCTAGTGGCTTTGAGTGAAAGTTTATTACGCCATCACGGACATGTTTATGATCAGTTTTAGCCAGTGTAGGCTATAAAGGTACCTTTCCCTTGACCCAGTCAGTTAATTTTAAAATGCCTTGGGCCAAAACTCTCTGTGAGAAACAAGCTTCTAGAATCACTAGGTAAAGTCTTTGTTTACGTGTCTTTTGTATTGTGCTATTTCACTCCATAAACAATAAACTTGGATGACTTTTTCATAGAAATAGCTCTATGTCCTGAATTTCAAAGAATGTGGTAGCTTGGATAAAAAGGAATCAAAATGTGCTGCTTAACCTTTTGTTTGGCATCAACATGAACTTACTCTTTATGTGAGGATCCTCTAAAAAAGTATCCTCAGAGGTTATTTCATCATGACCATTTTTCTAAGTCACAGATACAAAGAACAAGATCTTTAGAATTACTTACCATCTGGTGACTAGTTCCTCCTGAAATGCCTTCCATCCATCCATATTTTAATGTCTTTTCTTTCAATCATGTGTAGTACCTCAGCCAAATATATTGGTTTATCAGTTATTTTCCCAGCTTCTCTAGGCGGCATTTGTTGTATGAATATTCATCCCCTTTCCTTCTAGATCTCCCTCTCTTGCTGATGACAGCTCCACAGTTGCTGAATTACTAGGCCTATATATTATAGGCAGCACTAAAGGTTCCTGGACTTGATGTCCGCAGAGATGTAAGACCCTCCCTATGTGAAAATCTGAAAGCTCATTTTATTGCTGTTGCTATAAACTGGCAAAACACCAGACACAGACACCAACCTGGCTTTAGAAACCAAACTGACAGCTGTAACCTAAAGAGAAAAAATGTGTAAAATCCTTTTCTTAGTTAAAAACAAAAAATGAAAAACATGTATATAAATACATATACATAACAGAGTTTGCACATACTCATGCTTATAAATACATAAACTACACACACTGCAACTATGAATTTAAGCCCCAGAAATACCTTTCCATAACCCATGTATACAATCACTGCCTCTTATATTTTTAGGCACAGGGTCAAGGCACAATTGTAAAGATAATTTCAGCCGTTGGTTTTAGCTGACAGCCACCTGCTACCATTTCAGAGCTGAGCAATGAGCCTGTGCTGTGGCCAATTGTGGCCGTGTGGTTGGTTACATGGCAGGTTGTGGTGCTTTGGGTATGTGCTAAGATATGGGTGGAAGTCTCAGCCTTTTAGTTTACCCCAGAGCTGCCAGTCACTTATCAATCCCTTGGGTCTCATTTTTAGGACAAGTGGATGAATAAAAGGAAACATTAAAAAAGGTGTTTTCTATAAAAAAAGTAGAGTTGCTAACACAGATAAGCGAATTGGCAGCATGGTGGACTTGGCGTCAAGCTAAACATTTCATTACAAGGTTTACACCTGACAAAGCTTTCATTTTAATTTTTGAGTTTCATGTCTTTAAAAGGAAAACTCAATCTGTATATTTCCACTTTTAAAAATGTAATATATATATATTGATTCTTTTTTCCCTTTCTTCTATTCTAAAAATATTTATTGACCTCCTACTGTATAGTCACCATTCCATCAGAAACAAATGGAAATGCATGTAGAGCATCCTTTAAGATCTAGAGCTTATCAAATGTGAATGAGGCCTCTCTGATCCAACTGCTGTTTTACTGTCTATTTAAGAGAAAAGCAAGGTGACCCCAGCTATTTCACCTCAGTGTCGTTTTTAGTTGCCGTGACTTTTTCTTTCTACTATTTTAAATCAGTGGCTTTTTAAAATATTAAAAGTATAATATTAAGATTGGCAATGTTTCTAGTAAAGTGTTTCTAAATTCAGCTGCACAAATGTGATTCACCAGAAAGAGGAAAAATGCCAGTTACCAAACAGAAGTTGTTGCTCATGTACAAACTGCACGCCTGAATGTTTGTGTTTATTAAACAGAAATCCAAACATCTAATTTTAGTTTCCAGAGAAAAATAAAAGAAGAACTTAACTTACAAGTGGGTCAAACTTTCTAAATTAATTTTTAAAAAAATAACTCCATAAGAAATGCTTTTAAAATTCATGAGGAATTAAAACAAAAGAGGCAGAAGTAATATCTAAAATTGTAAATTACCAAATATGAATTAAAAAGTATATACCAGAAATAAAATATTTCCTTTTTTCTATTTTCTCCTCTCATATATTGATCTGCATTACACTGGAATTTTGAGGTAAATTCAATGCTGGTGAAAGACCTAGAATAGAAAACCTAGATTTAAAGAAAGAAATAGAAGTCTATCAACTACTCCATCACTTGGGAGAGACTGGATGGGTCTTCCAGTATCGAGGTCTCGTCTGCCTTCAATCAACGTGCTGAAATTGTAGCTTTCTCTACCTCACAACACCCTCTAAGAGAGGCAAAACTATAAAATAAGTTTTCCACCTCAGTTCCAAAACTTTCACCCTGGAAACAGTTTTGCCTGGTCTTTCTCCCTTCTTGCTGCCAACTCCTCTCCCATTCCACTGGATCAGCATGCAATAAAGGGTTTATGTCCTTTAACATAAATATGACTCAGAAACTCCTTTGCCTCTTTCAGATTGTGACTACTGCTTTAGCAAATTTATTCTAAGGACAAATTCTGAGAGCCTCCCAGAATACTATACAATTTTACATCTGTTTCTACTGTGATAGAAATTGCCATTTGCCCAAGTACTTTTTATATAAATGCCCTCAAATTTCTAAGATGGTACAGTATGTTCCACCCACTTTTGTGACAGATGGAAGAGACATTTGGAGTTGTAAAATGTCTGTATGAAGAGCAGAGTCTTCTAATGTTGTCATTTTACCTCAAAATAATATAGTTTTCTCTACCCTCGTAAGGTGCTGAAAAATAAATCAATTTTTATTGAGCTCCCAAATGCTTGTAGCACTTGTCCTTTTTCACTTAGAAGCTCCTATGCTATTTCAATGTACTTTTGTCCTAAGGTACTTCCAGTTGTCTACTAATAATGTCTTTCCAGATTCTGCTTTAGCTAAGATCTCATTTCGTCTCAAATCTATCTTCAATCTTGTTATTCTTTTAACGTAGCCCACATTTCCTACTATTTGAGGATGTTTGCATTTGTGTGTCACAGATTTACCCCAATCAAAACATGTCAAAACACACTCACCATCTTTCTGACTATTTATACCCCCAAAAATCCTTGCTACTTTTGACCCCTTATCATACTAATACATATATATTATATTATATATATGTGTATATGTATCATATTATATATGTTATATATATATTTATATATACACTAATATACTATATATATACTGGAATTTGAATTTCCCCTTCTTCTGACTTCCAATATCCAACCAATACCAAATCCTGTAGATGTATTTCTTGAATTTTATCTGCTCTTTTTCCCGTGTTTACAACTACCACCCTAGTTAAGACCCTTACCATTTCAGACCTGGACAATTACAAAATCTCTGAAGTATTCTCCCTGATCCTTAAATGCCCAGAACATCACTTTCAGAATAATCTTTCTAACATAAAATTTTCAACATATCACTATGGTGCTGTAAAATATTCAATGGTTCTCCATTACTTAAAGAAAAAAAATTCACTCTTTCTGCTTAAGCAATGGCTACCTTGTCTCCCACCATTCTTCGTGTCCAACTAAGCTGAAAGACATGTAGGGAAGTGAAAGAAACATTAGAGTGGGAGTTAGGAGTATTGGATTATATTATTTACTCGGTTTCTACCTGGCATATAATCATTGTCAAATAATGTAATCTCTCTGATCCTCAGACTCATTTACAATACAAGAGGATGGGACCAAGAATAATGATAACAGTTCATGAAATTTCTCCTCTTAAATTCTGTGATTGTTAAGATCTAGAGTTCTACTCATTATTCTTAGAATATCTTATTTATTCTACTTTTACAGTGTAGAATCCACACTCTACATATATAGTGTGTGTCACTTCCTTCACCTGGAATGTCTTTCTTTTGTCTTATTTCCTATTTGAATCAAGTTCCTCTTTTACGGTCTGTCTCAAGTTCCAGTATACCCCTATGAAAGCTTTCCAGATTATCACAATGAACTCTCCATTTCCTAAACTTCACCATATTCTATAGCACTTATTTTTCTTATCATTGATTTTCAACCCCTGTCTCAACTGTAATACGTATGACAGGTACTTTTTAACATATGTTTCCCACTGTATGTTATTTATAGTTGCTAATATACTGGCCACTCCTTGGGACACCCTGACCATTACGTTTCAGTATTTTAATACTGTTTGATTATTATTCCCGTTATCTGTGTAGAACCCAAATGATTACTTCATAAATCTCTTGATCACTAAGTTTACTTGTTTTCATTTCCAACAAATTTGACCATGTTTTTTGGCCTCAGTCATACTCTCCTATCCTGTTACACTACTTTTGCTTTCTGCTTTTTTAGATGGGCTTGAATTCTCAATAGTCGATATGTATCACATCAGTGTGACTGCTGGAGTTTTGTGTTAGGAAGGACTCTGAAGTAACTCTGGGCTCAGCAGGAAAGAGTGCCACAATGGATCAGCAGTCTCTCCTCTGGCGTAGAGGTGGGAAGTGGCTCCATAATTGCCATCCCTGTAGTAGGCTATAGCCTTCAGTGTTCTACTGCCCTTGTATATGGCATTGTCTAGAAGGCAGTGGGATAAGGTAGAAACAGCTTTGGAAATCGCAATCATAAGAGTCTGGCTTAGTTAGAATATTGGCTCTACCACGACCATTGCATGACTTTGGCAACTAACAATCTCTGTGATCTTCAGTTTCCTGATTGTAAAAATGGGGATTTCATGTACATTTTTAGACATCCTATAGGATTACTGAGTATCATTTAAAATAACACTTCTGAAACTATTCTGTAAACTGATGACATAAAAATATCAGACATTTCTATTTTTGCCTTTTATTGTTACAGAAAATTTAGAAAACAAGGGATAGTATCATAATCTTACGTCCCAATAAAGCAATATCATCATATTGATACAATTTTTTTCCCTTGCTTTCCCATATATCTTTTTACAAAGTATAGTTATGGTTAAAATCATATTAAATATATTTTACCCTGGTTTTTAATTTCACATTATATCATAAGTAGTTTCTCTATTTCCACATGATTTTTTATAAAAACATCATTTTAATGATTGTAAAACATAATCATTTAGTGGATGTGCCATAAATCTCTGAAATAATCCTGCTGTCTCTATTATAATTGTAAATGTATTTCTTCTACATTTCTTTCTTGCTTGTGAAATTAAGCTTATTATTTGGTACAAATTCATTCAGTCCAGGAATGCCACCTTCATTTGTGGATTCCGCATCCATTTATTGACTACTTACTGCCAGGTACTGAGTTAGATTCTAGGTATATAGTGGTAAACAGAAAAGTTATGGCTTCTGTCCTTACATAAATGTTTAGTCTTATGGGGGAAGGCAGGGACAGATATTTTAAGAGTGGATACAAATAATTATGTAATTACAAGTTATAATAAAGTTATGAATGAAAAAAACAGTGTTATGAGAAGAAACATTTGGAGAATTAGAGGGAGTATCCATTTTAAATTGTGTGTTCAAGGAAGACTTTTCTGAGAATGTGGCATTTCTGAAGACTAAGCAAAGACAGAATAATGAATATCTGAGAGAATACAATTCCAGACAAAGAAAACCGTATGTGCCAAGTCCTGAAATGGAAACATGCTTAGAAGGTTTATGGAAAGTGATCCAAGATGAAGCTGGGGTGAGATCATGTATCATGTTGGGCATTGTTATCAAGGAGTGTGGATTTTATTTTATGGGTAACAAGAAGATTTGATAGGTTTTAAAGAAGGCAGAGGCATGCCTGGCTTTGTCTGGCAGCTTTTTAGAGAATGATTGGAGATGTGTAAGAGTGAATGAAGGCAGAACAATTAAACTGATTGCAGGAGTCCAGTTGAGAGAAAATGGTGGTGTCGGGAGAGAGGGAGAATCTCCCTCTGCCCTTTTCCTTAAGGTTCTTATGGCTGGCCAAATAATTAACAAGACAGGTTAGCAGCAGAAAATAATACCAAGTTTAATAACATGTATACATGGGAGAAAGCAGGGACACTGCGTTTCTCCATACAATAGCAGAATTCTCGTCTTAAATACCATGTTCAGCCAATGACAAAGGAGGATGTTGGCGGTGGGAGTAGTCAGTTACAGGAGATTACCACTAAAGCACAGTAAACAAGAGTAAGGTTATTATGCAGATTTAAGGCCTCACCTTCCACACTGATAAGTTTCTAGAAATGAGGTCATCCCCCATCTTCCCAATACAGAGAGGGAGATACCTTTACAAATGGAGATTTCCCTTATAAATGTAAATGTCTGTGTGGCAACTCCTTGCGGGGCCATCCAGAGAATGTGGCCAGAGACAGAACTTCTGATAAGATGGGCTCGTTGGTGCCTTTTCTATTGTAACATCTATTTTACATTATATTACAGCCATCAGATAGAAGATGTGTTCCAGGAAGGAGTTACTATGTCAAATTCTTTAGGCAGTTAGTGGGAGAGGTCAAATGTCCTCAGAGAAAACAACCAAAGTAAAGAAATAGATTTCAGGGTGGCCAAATCTTGATCTCCCACAGTGGCTTGTTCGAGAAAGTAGAAATAGAAGTGGAAAGGAAAAGATGAATTTGAAATATACTTTGGAGGTCAAATTAATAGAACTTGTGCTAGAGTGGATGTAGAGGGAGAGGCAAGGGCAATTGCAAGAATGACTTGTATAAAAACTATGGTGGCTTTACAGTGTATCAATTTGGCTAGGCTGAATTCAGTTCCCAGAATTCCCTTTTGTGTGTGTTTCTGGTTAGGGTAGGCCACGCAGAGATTCTTCTGAGATCTGGAAAGCAGAAAGGAAGTAGCAGCCATTTTGTAGCTCACACACATTATGCTAATCTGCTGACTCACCTCCCTGGCATGAGGCAGGGGCTGGGCCTGCAAATGCTCAACTTTCCTCTAGACCCTCCTTCAGTTTCTGTAACTCTTGGGCCAAGTCCATAGCAATATGATGAAGGACCCTGGCTTATGCAAGTCACCCATACCATCAAAGTCAAAAGTAATAAGAAATTATGTAGGTTTCACTCTGTTTTTGAGGTTTTCCAGCTTATGTCTGTGGCTTCCAGCTTATACTTGATATCCCATGTTACACCCATCTTCCCTTCATGACTGCTTGCCCTGTGGACTTCAAGCCCTAACAGCAGCCTTACAGAGAGAGCTTAACCAGCTCTCACAATTGTGTAAGGTTAAATCTCTGTAACAAATCCCTTTATATGTAAACGTGTGTGAGATATATATGTGTATATATATATAATATGTGTGTGTGTATACATATATGTGTGTGTGTGTATATATATGGTTCTGCTTCTCTTATTGAACCCTGCTTGATACACATAACAAAATCCTTGTTTTCATTTTTAAGCAAATCGCTTTGCGTCCGAAAAATTACAGGGTGTTGAGGCGAACAAATGCACTTTTATTTGTAGAAAATATATCCTATGATAGTAATGCTTTAAAGATTTTAAGAACAAAGTGGGTTCTTACTAGAAGTCCAGAAAGAATAAGGTAAGGTTCATGAGTCTGAACTACTCCTAGAAGTTCAGAAAATTTTATAACACTGGTCTGCTAGCAACACCTGTGCAAAATGATAAGAATAAAAGTAAAAGAGAAGAGGCAGGGGGAGGAAGGAAGGAAGGACGGGAAGAAGGAAGGAAGGAAGCAAGAAAGCAAGGAAGCAAGGAAAGAAGGAAAGAAGAAGAGAGAGAGAAGGAGGGAGAGAAGAGAGGAGGAAGAAAATTGTTTTGAAAAACAGAATCATATTTTAAAAATAACTAATTTTAAAATACACCAAGGGGAGATTTTTTGGGAAGGTAGTTGTTTTATTTATGTATTATTTTATTAGGGAGGAGGATATCTTAGAGATCCCAAAGAGAAAATACTTTCAGTTAACTACTACAATTTGAGCCCTGTTGACTCCACAGGCAGAAAGTGTTGCATCTAGAAGAGAAACAGATGATTAAAGAAAAACACACCATTTCACTAAAATATGATTTCAGTGAATCAGTGTCAAAGTTCCAAGCCTTTAAAAGGCAGCACTGATGAGAAAACCCTCAGATTTTAGTCAAATGGTCTTGCTGTCAACCAATGATGACTTCAGACGAAACGTCGGCAAAATCAATGCAGTACACGTTAGAAGCAGACCAAAGTTACACTGGATTCCATTGTTACTTGAACAAATACATGCATGCACCACATCTATGCTTAGATCAGATGGTAAAGCATTCATATTTTACAATCACAGGAGGACAAGAAACATGCCCATCCATACTAATTATAACTTCTGAGATTGATAATAAAAGTTGTCTTTTCATAGTCAAAAGGGCCAAAGGAATTGTTCCTTCATTCTAAAGTAGTTACAGCATCTAATATTTTAGCATCTTAATACTGCATAACCATAATGATATTTTAGCATGTTCATTGTATATAGAACTAAAAGATTAAATGTGAATCAGAAAATAGTATATACTGCTAACTTTAGTTCATTCATACCAATATCTATTGAGAACCTATGCATGCCAGGTACTGCACTAGAGACTAAGAGTTCAAACACGAATAAATTTGCTCCTGGTCCTCAAGTAGCTTACAGATTAGTGTTAGCTGACTGAGCCATTCACTGAGTAGTCCTAAATTATCTACTCTTCTGCCTAAGTCTAATTAACCTGTCTTCAATTTATCACTAGAATTTTGAAAACTAAATATGACTTAAAATTGGTTGTCAAGGCTCCCATGGAAACTGAAGTAGTCATTCTATGTGCCGAGTAGGATTGCATAAAGATAGGAGTGGAGCTGGCTTGTCCTGGCACTTGCCAGCACAAATTTGGTGAGCCAGTAGTTGAGAATAGCCATAATTAACAACTAAATTATATAAACTAAGAAATAAATTTAAAACAAGGATCATAAATACTCAGAAAGCATCACTTCCTAATTAGTTCACTACATTTTACTATAGTTCTTGAGGGTATTCCTGTCTCTTGTCTCTATGTGGTGAAAATACTGTATGACGGTCTGCATTTCTTTCTAACTCCATGTTCATCATGTTGATAACTTGAAATCAGTCACAGTGGGAGTATTTATACTCAGATATTTGCAACCACTACAAATTAATGCTTTTTTTTCCTCAAAGATCTGGCTGATGAACATTTTCTAGAATATCGCTGAATGGGAGTGTTATGTGTCATTTCCAGAGTCTTCCTGGCCCGTGTGCTTTCTTCTCCCTGCTGAGGTGAACATGGAAACGTGTGTTGAAAGGGAGCTTCCATCAGCCTGGATCTCTGAGCTTCCATCAGCCTGGATCTACTATAAGGAGTAGAGCCTATACCCTGCAACCCCAATCCACAGACCCACACTGGACTTGTGGCATGAAAAAGAAAGAATTTCTTTTGCTTTTTTGTTACCATAGCCTGTCTTGACCGATAAAAAAAAATTGTAACGTATTTCCAAAATTTTGCAGAAAAGTGGTATTATCATAACAGTATAACACTTAACTGCTGTGCTCACAATCAGCTTGTGCTCCATACAACTTAATCTTCATTTTTGTGGACCATTGTCAGGTACAAGGAGAAAATACTTGCTAAAATAGTAACTTTTTCTAAAAATTCTATGTTTCTTTAAGTTTAGCTCACTTGGTTGTTCCTTCAAGTGGTCTCCTTTTATTTATTGGTCTGACTGTAAACACCTTATTTCTTAAGTCTAACAAATAAAAGTTTGGGTGTACTTATTTTCTTACTTGTTGTTTACACTTACACAGAAATCTATCTGCTCATTATAAGGCTACTGATTAAGACAGACACAGTCACCCCTGAGAAAAAAAATTCAAAATTCCAACATGATCATAGCCCTCATACCTCATGTTGAAATTTGAGGACCAAAAAATTAAGACAGTGAGAAACAGAGATGAGAGAGAAAGGGGGGGAGGGAGAGAGAGAGGGAGTAAAAGGAGAGAGAGAGGGAGAGAGAGAGAGAGGACTATGTTTTTAAAGAAGTTAAGAGGAATAGTAACCCAGAGTTGCATCAGAGACAAGGTATATAAAGGTTTTCCAATTAAAGAGATTTTCCAAGAAGAAAAATGTTTTGTTTTTGGCTTGAATACAGAATTAAGCCATTTTAGTCAATATTCTTGAACTAAGAGACTTTCAAGTTCTGGAAGCTATCAATTGATACCATTACAAAGATGGTGAAAATACAAGGTTCCCAAACCATGAGTTCAAGGAGCCGGAACTGGAGCTGGCTGGCTGGATAAATGTCCCTTCTACAGTGGGTGTAGAAAAAGGCCGGGCCTGACTGAAAGTGTACGAGAAGATGGGAATGCCGCCTACAGTGTTATTCACTGTTGGAAAAGGTCTGCCGTTATCTCTCATAACCAGTTGGAGTATGAAGACAATTATCTAATTTATTCGGGGAAAATTACTCCAAAATTACCTAAATAACTAAAATTACTATTATATACGTCAGTTAAAGTCAAAAATTGAATTATTTGAATTTAAAATAAGGAAATGGAGCCTGACCTGGCACCGATTAAGTCCAGTCTCCTCAATATGACCTTGATGAGACTTCTGCATTGTTCAAACACGTTGTTTTGTTATTGAATTCTACTTCTCTTTCTATAGGTAAATAACCTCTCTGCTCACTGGTTCCTTCACTTCTACATTCTTCCTCAAATGCTCAATCTCCTCTAACGCAAGTAAATCTACTGGCAGTGAGTCCTACAAACAAATATTGTCTTCTTCGGCTGAGGTTTCATACTTTGCCAAGAGGATTTGGACTCTTCTGGTATTTTCTAATCCTAACTGGATTCAAGCAGTTAGTCATTAAGCTCTCTAACAGATTGACAGAATAGTCTGGAGTTGTGGTTCCCGAAGTGCAATAACTAACAAGTTATTGCAAGGGGTCTGGTCAACCATTTGGACATCAAACAATATCTATATTTTGACAAAATGACCTTTCATACATATATAGTGTGTTTCACATGTATGCTGATACTATTTGATCAATAAATTAGAGATTTATTTTAAAATATTCCTGAATTTGTACTAACCTTTTGAACATTTAGGCACTCAAAAATAAAAATGTGATTTCCGTTATACAGAACTGCTCAATTTTAAAATAATGCCTGTTTCTTTTAATATAATTTGTATTTTTTATTAACAATATATGTTATATAATTGCTTATAAAGCTTGGTAATAAATAAGATATATATATGTAGTATTTATGTAAAATATTCAAAAATGTTTATAGACCCCCAACTCTAGGATATGATTTTTTTCTGCCCCTGATTCATCAATAATTATTTTTAAAAACACTCTCCATTGTCCAGAATTTGGTGAAATTCTGTCATCCACTGATGCCTTTTTCTTCTCCACAAGGTATTATGGATTTATATCTTTGTATTCTTTACAACAATTTTAGATGGATTTTTGTTAGGAAAAATAGATAAACGAATGTTCTCAAGCTACCATTTCTAAGCAGAAGTCTCATTTCCAAAATTTTAACGTCAAGAAGGGGTCCTCATGCTTGGAAACATTAGGAACCACCGGTGAAGAGGAAGAGCCCTAAGGGAGAATCAGGAAACCTACACTCTACCCTGGCCTCTGCCACATCCAGCAGGATGACTGTGAATGAGCTGCCTGAACTTCCTATGCTCCAGTTTGCTCCTCTGTGACATGAACACTCGTGCTGGGTGGAGTCCAGGTCTCCTATTCAGTGGTACTGTGCTCCACTTGACGAATAGAATAAAGATGAGCAGGCCTCCTATCTACATAAGATACCATTAAATTGGGGAACAGGAGGAGACAAAAGACTGAGTGCTAAGGAACTAACTCCTAAGTTGAATGAAGAGGCAGAAAACAAGGTACTAGTAGAAGAAAGGACCCTGGAAGGTGACAGAGTCCCAAGTTGGAGCATAAATATTAGAGAAGCTTGTGTCAAGATCCAAGGAATACATTGACATGGTCTCTAGCATGAAAGGAAAATTGACTTGGCAGGAATGATCTAAACAGAACAAGAAGGAGAAAATATGGGAAACAAAGGCCAAGAAGTAGATGGTTGTGGTAATTAAAACAGGAAATAACTGAAGCCTGGATATGTACCCTGGCGGGGGGAAGAGCCAAGAGGGATTATGTTTCATTTAGAGTGATAGGGATGAATACAACCATATCCCTTCATTATTTTTCTCTAAAATGAACTGGTGTGTCTCTAATAAAGAGAACTCTAAATGTTTCTAATAAAGAGAAATTCTAAAATAGTTCAGTTAGAGATAAGGTGAGGAGGTTGAAAAATATGAGTTCTCAATGAATGCAGATGAATCTGAAAAACAAAAACAAAAAAAGAAAACTCTGAAAAGGCCATGGAAAATAAATAGCGATTTCAACTGGCTGGCTTTCTTCCTTGCATTTGCGAGTCTAGATAAGGAGCTTTGTGATGGTGGGAAGGCAATGAAGCTTTAATTGCCTATTAACTGGCTCTTTCTGTTTATATCCTTTCTCTACGCTGCTGCCTATCCCCTGACTTGGCCACTGCCGCCTATGCTAAATGGGTTCTGATCAGCTAAAAATCACACAGTAATTTAAGCTGGAAATTTTAGTTAAATCCAGTCAATTCCCCAACATCTTTTCAAAAGGATGAAGGTTTTAATCAGTACAATACAAGCCATGGGGAATATGGGAGAGATCAGGTCAGAATGTGGGTCAGAAAAACTATAGAGGAAGTGCTAATGGGATAAGGACGCCTGAGCTTTTGATCTTATTAGCGCTTCCCATGTCAAATTAGCAAAATGGTTCAGGCACTAAAGTGTTGAGATAAAATGTTCATATGGTATGTGTTCCCCAGAAGGATTCTCTATGAGCCTCTTCTAAGGAGATTTAACTTTTCTTCTCTTTTCTTTTTTATCTTCAGAGGTAAGCGTGATGATGTAAGCCAGAGATATCTACTTTGTATCCCAGTGACCTGTGTGGAAATATAGCTTCATCAGCAGGACCACTGCAGTACAAAATTCCAGAGGACACCATTCACAAAGAAAATGATGTGCGTGGTGCCCCCTGGAGTTGTGCAATGCAGTGGCTTTTTATCCAGACAAATTTTTTTGCTGTGACCATGAATTAAAAAAATAGATTCCAGAAGCTGCATCTTGAAAATAGACTCGTTACTTAGAGCCGTGGTATTTATTTAAATAGCAGGGTGCATATCAGTGTCATCTGAGTATGTTTTACAATATTCACATGCCAGGGCCCTTTCCAATCCTATGTTTTGCATCACACGGGTAAGTAAATAGAATTCTGTAGGATGTAGACTGTTATTCTCAAAATCTATTCAATAAATATATATTAAGAACTTTTCATGTGCCAGGCATACTGGTCTTTGCTTAGTTAAATGATGTAATAGAAGTAAAGTACACTGTTAGCTGTGAATATTACTATTACTATTTCTCAAATATACCAAGCTCCCTCTTGCCCCAAGATCTTTTTTTTTTACCCACTGTTTCCCTCTGTTTTAGAACGTCTCTCTCCCTCTCCACACCCTTACCCCCATAGCTAAATTATTCTCACATTTCAGAGTTCAGCTTAAAAATCACTCCCTAACTAGTCTATCTAAAGTAATTTCTCTCCCCTCTTTCTATTTTTAATCTATCTCAGCCCCATATTGGTTTCCCACACTTCACTCATCACCATTTGTCAGGATTTTATAGATTTATTTACTTATTTATTGTCTGGCTCACCCGATGATGGGTAAATCTACAAGGCGGGGAAAGTGTGTGTACATTGCAGGGCCTCAATCTTTGTTACAAGAATACATGAATAACTGATGGACCACAGCGCCTTAATTTTCCCAAGAAAAATCAGGATTCATTTCACCTGGAAGTCTACTCATTTCCTTTCTGTGTTTTTGAGTCAAATTGTGAAACGGATTTTGATGGGATACGGTCATTACAATGTTTACCGATTTCTTTTCAAATTTGGGAGAGGTCTGAATTCAAGAGAACCATGTCGGTATGTCAGCGGCAATTTCCTGACACTTCGTGGGAGTAGTTGTAGCCTCATAAGACACTGAGTTGCAAACTCCTTGTGGTATCACAGCAAACACCCTGAAGCCTAACGTCAAAATATGGAACGTTCAATTATTGTCTGTGAACATATTCCTGATTCAATCACACAAGTACAGTTTGTGCAAACTACAATATAAATATACATGTGTTCTAATTTTTTAGGAAGAAATGGTTTCTAGGGTGTTTTATCTACCAAATTTCATTGAACTAGACACTATCAAATGCAACAAATAAAGACTGTTATACTCTGTGTAATATATAAAATGTATACAACGTTGCTTTGTTGCCACAAAAATCGATGTTGTTTACACTGGTTTGAAATTTGATCACTGATTGATGTTTAGACCAACCGGACCATCAAGAAGTCAGCTATTTATAACTAAGCAATGCACTGATGATGTCTGAGACATGCTGCAGTTGTGTTTTTCATGTTAGTTACTGGAACTCTGTAACTATGTTGTGTCAATAATTGATATAGTTCTCCATAAGTAACATATTTCCATTGAAAACGTGAATTAACCATTGTTAGGAATGACACAGTAAGATCATACAGTTTAATCAAGCTCTTTAGTGGCAGGGGAAAGAAATTCCCTCAAGTTAGCTCAAAGAAATAATTAATTAGAAAGACACAGTATCCTTAGAGAAAGAAGTTGTAACCAAACCTTTTGGGAACTGGAGCCATCAGGGGCTAAGGCAACTACTCTCACCATTTCTCCTCGTCTCTTCAGTGGCCTATGTGGTCTATGTGCTCTCTGGTGCACGAGCTCCATTGTTTTGACTTCTCTCTAGAGAATGGCATTGGTGTACCATTGCTGATAATAGCTGCCCCATATCTCACTTGACATGACCTTTCATTTTGTGCTGTCCCCCACTTTCCATTATTTTATGAATATGCAATTTATTGAAAGCAACTAATCAGTTGCTGGCACATGAATGGATTGGTTTCACTGGGTCAGATATTCAACTCTGACTTAATCTGTAGTGGCCATGATGGCAGAGTGGTATGATGCACATATGGTTGTCTAATCCAGCCTCTTAGCAGAGAAATGGAGAGAGGAACTGATGGCAGGAGAAAGTTGTGTGGGCAGTCATCTACTTCAAAATCAATCTTCTACATTTACCCGCACAAAAAAGTGTCTGTGGAAATGAAAATAAGAGCATAAAATTTGAAGGAGCTTTTACAAAAATAAAACAATGATTTTGGGAAAATGCATCTTGCTTCATGTATATTTTTTATTTAAATTCACACTATCTAGCTATATATAAGACTACTTTCGTTATGTAACATGACATTCTTTGAATTTATGTAGAGTAACAATTTTATTCTAAATAATCTTCCTTGTTTTAATTTTTTCTCCCATGTACACATGGGATGCAGTTCTGGGGTAATATGAGGAACATTATTTCAATTCTGCTCTGTCTTTTCCAGCTTTCACAAGGTCTAAGTCTCCTCAGGCATGATTTCCCTGATTTAAGTTTTGCTGGATAACTCAGAGCCATTCCCTCCTTGATTATCCTCGGTCCACAGTAAATATCTTTCTTTCTCTCTCTCTTTTTTCTCTTCCACCTTTTCCTTTTATCTTCTAAAAACCCATTATTATTTTCTCTAAACAACAATTCTCAGTTTCTTTTGTAGTTACGCAACTCTTGTGAATATTAATGGTATCCTTCAAGGGGTATTATTTAGAGCAGGAAATATGGGTCTTTGATCAGTTTTTTTCTTAAATAAAAACCTCAGCATTGTGGGTAGATTGTATTTCTCATATCTTATGTTGGGCATTTCATTGCTCATTTCCATCTTTCCTTCTATTACAGAGTTGGAGGCGGTTGAATACTTTTAAGTTGTTCTTTTTAAAAAGGCTTTTTCCCCTTTATGGTGTGATGTCTCTAACGCTGGCCCTGTGTATGGTGATGTCTGCCCTGGTTGGAAATCCTTTCGCTACACTCCCTAAAGGCAGCAAATGATTCAGGTGGGAGTGTGTAATTTGTTTTGTACCATGGAATTCCTGCCATGCCTATATGTATTTAGACCACAGGCAAACCAATAAAGTTGTCATAGAAACAAAGCATTTCATGAATAAATCAATCCATAACAAACTTGTAAACTTCAAACAACCCACTGTGCCTTAACAACACATCCGTTACATACGCAAAATAATCATGTTTGTAATGAGCAATGCACAATATTATTCTTTTCCATACATGTGGTCCTATTTGCCATCTTATAAATATTCCTTAATGTATTTTTATGCAGCCTGTGGATTCCTACTGAACTGGAATGAAATAAGTAACTCCAGCTGGCACGATGATCCTGGAAAAGCAGACTTTTAAAAATGTAGCTCATGGTGAACAAACGCTATGCTTGGAATACCTACTCGGATAACCAGAGGGGATTGAAACCATAGCTAAGCAAAGTTTCCTCACTTTGATGTGCTCTAGTATTCTTTTTCACTTTTCAGTTTTCTGGTTTTGTTCTTAGTACCCTGTTCTGCATATAATGGACGTCTTCAGGGAATGTAGTGGACTGGCTGGGCAGGCAAGGTGCGGAGGGGAGCTATTTGAAAAGTGACACTGAGTATTTTAAAAGAGGATGAATGGTCTCTGCCAGAAACTATCATGACCAGCTTGGAGAAAGAGAGCTTTGAGGAGGAAAAGAGAATATTACTGTGTAAAACTTAAATTCCTTTGCAGATGGTAAAAAGACAAGGAAAAGGCAGATGTAGAGAAAGAGGTCAGTGTCAAACAAGTCCTCTGGGGCTTGCTTTTTCTTTCTGAACATGAGAACTTTTTGTATTTTCATTCTGAGTGAAATTATCTCTAGGGCTGTGTTAGGTCCTACCTAATGGACGTGGTAGACCAGACTACCTTGTTCAGTATCTTCCTCTACTCCCATGAGTTAGGTAAGGCCTTTGGCCACACCTTCATTGTGACATCTCAGCCCAATTAGACATCTCCTGAATGCCTGTAATCAGAGGAGCCCTCTATCCATATTTTGGGGTATAGATGTGAATTTTATTTTCTAATAACTGACTTCCTCTATACTATGTTAAATCTCACTTTTTGCCCCCTCATGACATCTGGAAAGATCCCATAACTTTTCAGCCACTGTTGGTTATTAAGATTTAGTTTATAAAGTTTATATACTAAACTAAAATCTAGTTTATAACCTTGATCCCATATTTAATTCAGAACTCTCCCCTTGCCCATTTAAGTGAGGGGAATGGCTTTGGTCAACTCTCTGGCTTTTCCTCTCTTACTCCAAAGGTTTATGTTGACCCATGGACATTTCTTTCCCTAAGGTCTGCTGGGTCTGGGCAGGAGGACGGACAGGAAAAACTGAGATTTTCTTAAACTACTGGGCAGTCTCTTGCTCTTTCTGGTCTCTGTCCTTCTGGTGAACTCTATCAAGTGGTAGTCTTGCAGAGGTGTGTGCATGGTTTCCTTGAGTCTTCAAAGCCCATCAACCACTGATGACACCCTTATAAATGGGATGCAGGGCTTATACTAGGTAGAATAGTGTCCCCCCAAAATTCATGTCCACCAGAACCTCTCAATGTGACCTTACCTGGAAATATCTTTGCAGATATAACCAAGCTAAGATGAAGTCATACTGGATTATGGTGGGCCCCAATCCATCGACCAGTAGATTTGTAAGAAGAGGGAAATTTGGACACAAAGACAGAGGAGAGAAGAATGCCATGTGAAGATGGGGGTAGAGATTGGAGGGATACATCTACAGGCCTAAGAATGCCAAGAATTTCTGGGAACCACCAGAAGCTAGGAAAAGGCAAGGAAGGATTTCCCCCGAGAGCCTTCGAGGGGAGTATGGTCTGCCAACACACTAATTTTGGACTTCTAGCCTCAACAACTGTGAGAAAATAAATTTCTGTTGTTTTAAGCCACCCAGTTTGTTGTACCTTGTTGTGGCAGGCCTGGCAAGTGAATAATGGGGTCCACACCTCAAACTCCCTTTTTAGATGGAAAAAAAAAAGAAGCAAGTGCCACTCAACATCCTTACAAACCTCCTGTTCAGAGTGTTCCAAACTGAGGTCATTCTCTTTCCCTAAATCCACTCTTCCCTGTGGATCTCTGGCTCAGGCCCTGGCACCCCCACCCTCTATGACTCCAGCCTTACCCTTGAAAGTTGTCTTCTACTCTTCTCTTTCCTTTCCATCATCTCCTTCCCCACGTCGTTAATTCTTCATTTCCTTCAGAGTGAAATCCAAGTTCTTGAGATTTATTATGCCTTCACGGTTTGCCCTCTGGCTACCTCACTAGCTTTACCTGCAACCACATCTTCACATGATACTTTGCTTCTCATGTCAAACTCCCTGTAGTTCACCCACCCCAGCTAAGGGAATGATGTCTTTTCTGCTCCTCCTCTGGGCCCAGATAGCACCATGTGTAAGGTAATCACTGACGTTTTCTGCTCTGTCTCACTAAACATTGAGGTCATCAGGGCAGGCACTTTGCCTTATTTATCTATTTCCCTTAATGCTGAGCAGAAAGCCTGCTCTGTTTGGAGAAATGAAAGGAGAAATGCACAGGATGAGTGAAAGTAGAGCCAAGGAGATAAAGCTTAAGAAAAAGGAGATAAAACTCAAGAAAGACAGAGTAGCCCATCATAATGGGTTACTTCAACGCTCCTGGAATTTCAATTTTCCACAAATAGTAAGGGGATTCATAGAAGGTATGCAATAAATACATGATAAACGACGGAACAAATGATAACATACAGACATGGCTTACTATCGGACCTATGCTAAGCACTTAACCTGCATCTCTTATTTAATCTACAACAGCCTCATGAGAAATATGTTTACCTTTTATTAATGAAGCAAATGGTGCTTTGAGACATTAAGTAAATTTTCCAAGGTCACACGCTTAGTAAGTGGTAGACATGGCATTTGAATCCAGGTGCATCTGAATCTGAAGATCATGATTTCAAAGATTTGTCCTGTTGTGTTGCATACGTTCTGATCATCATTGAATAGTCTCCTCCAGCTGAGAAAGTGCAGCTGTCGAGTGCAGTTTTTACCTTATTGGCACAACATCAATCTAAAGTTGGTAAGGGATATCTTCATTAAGGAACATTCTGCCCAAGTTTCATACCTCAGCAATTTATTTAATCTTTGCATCATGGAGAAGTATGGTAAACATTTTTAGGATATTAAGGAGAAACTTTTAAACATTTATGATGTGTATTTCTTCAAGTGTAAAACAGAGTTATTATTGAGGGTTGCTGTAAGGATTACATGAAATAATGGAAAATGTTAACTTCCTAGGCTTTTCCCCATCTTTCTCTTGAAATAAAAAGTTCAAGGAATTTTGACTATGGCTTGCATATAGTGCCTTATAATTTATAAAAAAGTCTTCATATCTACTTAATCTCATATGAATAAAAAATTCATGTTAAGATATATTTTATGGGGCTGGCCTCGTGGCATAGCGGTTAAGTGTGCGCACTCCACTGCTGGCGACCGGGGTTCGGATCCCAGGCACACACTGATGCACCACTTGTCAGGCCATGCTATGGCAGCGTCCCACATAAAGTGGAGAAAAGATGGGCACAGATGTTAGCTCAGGGCCAGTCTTCCTCAGCAAAAAGAGGAGGATTGGCATAGATGTTAGCTCAGGGCTGATCTCCCTCACACACACACAAAAAAGATATAATTTATGCGAGATATATTATTAGTAGTAATTCATCTGACCAGCATATGTGGAGGGCTGAAAAAAAGATACAGCTTCTGAGGGGTCCTCGCCATTAGGCTGGGCCAGATATCCCAGGACAGTGGGTGCCAATTCACCGATTCTGAGCAAATACTGTGCCTTGGCATCCCCAGCCCCCCAGGGATCACTCAGCAGTTAGCTGTGGACCACTGAGCACGTCAGGGCCAACCCTAATCCTCAGAGAAGCCTCATGAGCTGAGGATAGTATACAAAAACTTGTTCTGGCTTATAATTTTCTTGGATTTAGGTTTCAAAGAGTCTAACTTAGACTTTAAAGTCTTAAAATTCACTGGGTCAAAAGCAAAATCCATATAGGATTCTTAACCTAAGTACATATGTGCGTGTTTTTTTTCTCAGTAGACTATCCATAAGGGGGCCGGCCCCGTGGCTTATCAGTTAAGTGCACGTGCTCTGCTGCTGGCGGCCCGGGTTCGGATCCCGGGCGCGCACCTACGCACTGCTTCTCCGGCCATGCTGAGGCCGCGTCCACATACAGCAACTAGAAGGATGTGCAGCTATGACATACAACTATCTACTGGGGCTTTGGGGGGGGGGGGGAAGCATATCCATAAGATTCACCAAATTTTCAAAGTGGTTTATAATGGTTAGAAATTTTTTACCTTAGGACTCTTCTGGGGATTCTTATCAATTCCTGGGTGCCAAGGAGTCCGGCCCAATAAGATTCCCTCCTCTCCAGAAGCATTATGAATCTCAGTTAACTCTGAAAACTTTTCAAAGCATTTTTAGGCTGTGTACAACTGCTTTTATTGCACGTTACTCTGGATTGATTTTTTGATGATAATTGTGGCTTTCGATGCCTGAATGAGGCTGCAGGTCTTGAGCAAGGCAAAGCAGGCATGTAGGAATATGGAAATTCAGGCTGCCTTGAGGGTCTAGTCATTGAGGCTCTTCCTTCCTGAAATTTCCATATAGTCATCTTTCCCACTTGAGTTTCTGTAAACACTAAGTTAGAAACAAAATTTACCCATTGCAGAAGGGGAGTAAATCTTTATTCACTTATAATTCATCTATTTTAGGGGAGGAAATGGTCCATTTTACACATCTAAGACATAGTCTTAGTTTGGTCTTTGTAACTCAAGAGACCCAAGTTCACATTTTTGTCCTCTACATACTAGCTGTTTGAATTGGGAGATGAGAGTGGAGATAATAGTATCTAATTCTCAGAATTGCAGTGACGATTAAAAAACGACTTGGTAATATTTAGTGCATGATTTTTTGGTTCCAAACGTTGTACTAAGAGCTTTACAAATGTCTTAAACTAAACCTCAAAATAACCCATGTTAAAGGTGAGGAAATTAAGTAAGTCTCAGGTGAAATAATGGCTTAAGGCCTCAAACATAGTAAGTAACAGAGCTGAAATAAGCATTGCCTAATATATTACCTTGCAGATAGCACATTGTTAAAAAATTAGCCCTTCATCCTCTCATCAGTGATAAGTAAATGAAAAGCAATAGGATATATTGAAGTATATGGGGAAGACATTTGGTGTAAAACTAATTTGGCCTGACCTTGTTGTTCCAAAAGGGCCTGACATGGCCTGTTGAGCATGCATTGTACATCTGCTTTAAACATTTACTATGTCCCAAAGACAAGAATGATGCCTTTGAAGATAGGGATGTAGCTTCCCTCCATATCAGCATTTCTTTAAGGACAAGCATCTCTTCCTGGGAACTAAGGATTAATTGCTGACCTGCTGTGCTCACCTTGTGACCACTGACCTGCTGACCACTGACCTGCTGTGCCAGCTAAGCATCTCGTGACCATAGTAAAAGAGATATTCCTGTCATATGTGATGTATGCTCTTTGTTCCAAGATGGTATATTACCACTCTGTACACCCCACTTCTTTGGTGCCCTTCCTTCCTTTGGGAAGGAAAGCCCTGGGCTACAGTCCTCAAACCTGGCTCATAATAAACTCACCCCAATTTGGAGTTATAGACTGATTACGGATTATTTGTGTCACCGTCGGTTTCCAGGAGAAATAGAAGCCCTGTGGTACAAAGTTTTACTCTAGTTCCTCCTGGCTCCACCCAACCAGCAGCTAGGCTGATGCTTAGGCCCTCATCCCATTGCTTCCCCTCTTTCTAGCTCTCCATCAGAAAGGCGGGTAACTTACTGAAAGGCAAAAGTGGACGTTATCTGGTAATTAGGCTCATTAATTTTATAGGAAATTCTTTAATTTTCTATGGGGCCATGTTCTTGAAATGCATTATCTCCCTTTTATGACTTCACTTGCCCAGTGTCAGTAGAGATTAAAGGTAACATGCCCTGCTGGGAACAAACGCTATTTTCCAGCAGCTGCATTTTGTTTTCCTTAATAATTAACAATTGCTGCTGACTAACTCTCGCAGCATAAAATGCCCACCTTATCACAAAGGAGTGGGCCTGGGTTTGAGGCACTCACAAGGGATATCAGAAAAAGAAGTGTGATTAAAGCATTAAAGATTTAAAGGTTGACATTAGGATGAAAGGTGGAATTACAGTAAATATAATGCTGTTTAACATTAAATGGAATGTGTTGTACTTGAAACAGTTGTTCATTTCAACATTAATTATTAAGGGAACCTGACAACTCATTTTTAATTCGCAACTAAAGACACAATTTCTTAAGATATAAATACAACAAAGGAGCTCAGAGGGTTGGTGCTTCTTTATCTTTAATGATTTCATGTTTTTTTCTTGATATAGTCTATAAACAAATTAGAATGGAATGTGCCTAAATTGTATAAACCAGGCATAGTTTGTGGTGAGCTGATATTACGCCACTGGACAGAGAAATTAAGAAATAAGTTAGATCATATTGGAAAGTGTTTCATATATTCCTCATTATTTTGATTTGAGGATTTCCTTAGAGACACACAGTTCAAAGGGCATTTGAGGCAAACTTTGTACTTTATGTTTTTTTTTTTGTGAGCTAACATCTGCCAATCCTCCTCTTTTTGCTGAGGAAGACTGGCCCTGGGATAACATCCGTGCCTATCTTCCTCCACGTTATATGGGACGCTGCCACAGCATGGCTCGACAAGCGGTGCGTCGGTGCGTGCCCAGGATAAACCGGTGAACCCTGGGCCACCGCAGCAGAGCGCATGCACTTAACTGCTTGTGCCACCAGGCCGGCCCCCTGTACTTTATGTTTTAAATCAATTTTCTTCTGATGGGAGGGCAAGCTTGTTCATCCTTTGCCTTTTAATGAGAGACAAAGAACAGATAATAGTGTGATAAAATATGCGTTGCATTGCCCAGATTTCTATGTGAAATGGATAACTATTCAAATTGGATTTAAAATCTACTGTCCATTAGAATCTGCATGCTGTTTGGTGAGTAAAACTTTGGAGGAACTTCTTGATGCCCAATTGACGTTGTACAAATGTATTTATAAAGAGAGAGGAAGGATGGCCCAGTGAGGGAATTTATAGTGGGAGAATTCAAAAGGGCAATTTCAGTTACTCTTTCTGGTAAAATACAATAAAACCCAATCATGCCACTGTGTGATTGTGATTTATTTTTCACCTTAAAGAATGTCTGTGGTTTGGTGTTAGAGTTCTCAGTTTAGAAGTGTTTGGATATCCTTCTTTCATGACTGGAAGTTGTAAAATATTTGGATCATCATTAACAATTTTTGAATTTTATCTGTTTAAAAATCAACTGAAGAATGAAAAGGACCAACAATAAATTACTGACAAACATGTAGTTTCCTTAGTGCATGTTGAGGTAGCATCCACTGCCAATCTTCCTCTTTTTGTACGTGAGCTGCCACTGCAGCATGGCCACTGACAGTTGAGTGGTGTAGGTCCACATCCGGGAACCGCACCCAGGCTGCCGAAACAGAGCACACTGAACTTAACCACTAGGCCACCAGGGCTGGCCCTGGGTTTCTTTCTTATACTTCAGTGTCTCCATCTGTACTAGGAAGGAAACTTCACTGATGTATGGTAGCTCAGTGTGTTGAACATGTCATTACACACTGTGTCAGTGTGCTTAGGCCAAGTTATGCTTCCATAACAAAAGACCTCAAAATGTAGAGGCTCATGTTAATGAAGGTGTATTTCTCAGTCATGTTATACCTTCATTCAATGTTGGCTTTGGCTCTTCACTCTGGGACTCAGGCTGTAGGAGCATCCCCAATCTGGGATAGTATTAGTATCAAGGCAGAGGGAAAAAGAGGGCAGAGTCACTTGATGGTTCTTAAAGCTTCTGCTCAAAAGTGTCATGTGTCACTTCTGCTCAAATTTCATTGGTCAATGAAAGTCATAAGGTCAATTCTGATGTTATTGGTGTAGAGAGGAATAATCTGCTATAGAAAAAGTACTTGATTTTGGAAACAGTAATAAAAATACTTCTTCTACACATATACAAAGCCTGAAATTTTTCTGTAATTATATCATTTGAGATATATCAATGAAAGTTTTTTGAGGGGATTTAGGTTGGCAGCTTGCATCCATCCTCCTTCTTATAATCTTAAAAAGAGAATGATCATGCTGATTTTATAGCAGAAAATTATTCGATAAGAATGATTTTTTTTATTTAGAAAAATCAAGCCTCAATCAATGTGCTAGGATTGCTGAGAAAAGAGAATTCTGTCAACAGACCCAGCCCTCAGGAATATGGATTAGAAAAATTGCATAGGTCCTATCAATTGTAGCACATGTGTATACTACCGCCTTGAAATGCACATCTAGAATTAAACATGCCCTATGGCTATTAGGTTGGCTGTATTTCCCAGTGTGAGAGTGAGACGAAACAGTTACTGCAAAATATAAGGTCATTACCCTATATGGTAAAGGGGTAACTGCCCCTGAAATGAGTTATAAAAACTTCATTTTACAAAATAGGAAAATAAAGCATATTTATGATGACAGAGAATAATTTTTAGAATATCTCTTGAATAGTGTTGTAGAGTTTGCAAAGTGCTTTTACAGAAATCATCATTTGAAGTATGCAGGATATATATTATTAGCCTCATTTTCTGTACGAGAAAACTCAGGTTCAGTGAGGGTAAGTAACTTGCCTAAGGAAATGACAGCCCCGGGATTCAAACTCAGACTTACTACTCTAAGTCCAATATTCTCTTGACCAACATAAACTGCCCCCCAATACACAATGCCATATCCTACTCACTTTTTTTGTGGGGGAAAAAAGAGGAGGATAAAATTGTAAAATATGTTATAATGGAAAAGAACACGGACTTGAGTTTAATCCTGGTTGTGCTACTTAAGTTGATGTTACATTTTTATTTATTTATTTTGATTTTTGATTTTTTGTGAGGAAGATCGGCCCTGTGCTAACATCTGCCAATCCTCCTCTTTTTGCTGAGGAAGACCAGCCCTGGGCTAACATCCATGCCCATCTTCCTCCACTTTGTATGGGACGCCGCCACAGCATGGCTTGCCAAGCGGTGCCTCAGTGCGCCCCCGGGATCCGAAGCAGCGAACCCCGCCGGGCCGCCGCAGCGGAGCCGCGCCCTTAACCGCTTGTGCCACTGGGCCGGCCCCCGATGTTACATTTTTAGAAAAGTCACTTCAGCTTTCTATGCCTCAGTTTTTTCACCTTCAAAATCAGAGAGTTAGATTATATTTTTTCTCAAGGTCTTGTCTTAGAACTATTTTATATATTTAAAAACTTACAGTGTCTTGTCATTCACACTGACCCTCAGCACCCAGATACCTACCAAATTAAGTAAGAGAATGTATTTTCCCTGGCACACTATGTAACAACCACCCTGACATTGTAGTTACCAGGTTTGTTTTTATTGTTAGCACCAGAAACTTAAACTAGTTAAGCAGAAAAAAAAGATGCATTGAGTCATGTAATTGGGAAGTCCAAGGTGATACGTGCTTCAGTCACAACCCAAAGCAGGGATTCAGAAAATGATGTCAGCTCTCACTCTCTTGTACTCTCTCGTTCTCTCATTCTTGCTCTCTCTTGATCTGTTCTTCTCTCCTTTCCTCTCATCCCTATTTATCTCTCAACAGCTCTAGTCTTTCCCAGGGTTAGTTATCTTTTTTTATTTGTGATGTATGGGCAATGTGGTCACGGTAGCTCCAGAGACATATCCTTCCAGCTTCTAGAACATAACATGGAAGACCTCTTCTCCTCGGGTCCACATCAAAGGAGCTTTGGGAAGGACTCTGATTGGCCTGGCTTGGACTACATGCCCTCCACTAGACTACTTCATGGCAAGGTGAATGTAAACTGTGATTTACCAGGCCTGTATCACTTGCCTAGCCCCGTGGTCATGTATTTGGCAGGCCCACTAGGATCACACAGGGATGAGAAAAGGCAGTTCCCCAAAGAAAGTGGATGCTGTTATCAGAAGAATGGGTGAGGGGCTATGGTTACAAAAGCACAATAAATATTCACTGCACACAGTAAATATACATCTGAGATGTCTCACTCACAATTGGATTCCCAAATGAATGGAAGAGAACTTGATAATGATGCACCAAATTTTAAGCTCCAAGATGTAAGAGTAGAAACATTATCATTCATTAGATCCATCATCATACTGCCCAATCCCTCCAACATACTAAAGAACTTATGGAGATAATCCATTCTTGACAGCATTCTTAAATTTAGGAATCTAAACCTACTCAAACTTCTTTTAGGAACCCATAAGAAAGATTTCATATATACACATACTCATAAGAGTGTTTCCCAAAGCCTGTTTTATGGATTTGTAGTCTTGGAGTTGTTGTGAGAAAAAGAGTTCCGTGACTAAATCTGTTGGGAAACGCTCCTTATTATATCCATCCCTGGAGAGTCATGATGTATTTTAGCATTTTTAAGGTCACAGTAAAGAGACTTTGTTTAAACCAGCATTTCCCAAACACATTTGATGGCAGAGCACCCCAACCACACACATACAATAAAGAAAGAATGGAAGAAAGAGAAGAAATAGAACACCTAATGATATCCTGTGGAAGTTCTTTGGATTGAATTTTAGATAACAGTGACCTAAATCATTATTGAAGCTACATATATTTGCCTTCTATCCCCTGTTGTGACAGGAAATTCTTCTAGATCTTCCCTGCTGTTTAGAGTTAACACTTCTTTCAAATTTCATGAGGAGCAAACCAGCTTTAAGCTACTTCTGCATGAAAAACATGTCAGAATTTACCAAATCCATAAACTTTTTGATATCATAAATCTAAATCCCAGAGCCTGGGATTTAGAGGCTCCAAACACAACTCCAACATAAATTCATTAGTCTGTTAAAAAATTGGTTATTGCAAAGAAACTATTTATGTGCAAAGGAATGTGTTGGGCATTTGGAATCTAGAGGTAAACAAGACAGATATAGCCTCCTTTGGATGATGCAAACATTAGCATGTCTTCATCTTTCTGAGCTTCACTTTCCTCACGTGTAACATTGAAATAATATTACACACCTCTCGAAGCTGTTGTGAAAATTACATGATAATATAGTCATGAATACTGAACTTCATAATTATTAAATGTTTCACTTAACTTGCTGCCTTAGCATTCCTTTTTTTTCAGCCTGAATTTCCAAATCATGAAGATTTATTGAGCATCTATTGAATGTAAGACACCATTCTAGTGCTGGAGGTGAAGGAATTAACAATAGCAAAAAGAATAAGTGATAGTCTTGAGTAGAAAAGTCTCTACAAAAATCTTAGGAAAGAAAATAACCACTTACATAAAGACAAACAGTAAAAGGTAGCAAGTGGCAAGGACCAAATGAGGGTCCCAGACATTAAATACTACAGAAGCTCAGAAGGGGGAGGAATCACTGCAGGAGTGGTGAGTTCAAATAAGGTTTTATGGAGTCTCTGCGCCTTTCAATGAAGCCAGGGAGAGGAGAAAGAACAGATTAGGAGAGGAAAATGGTGGAAGCAAAGGCACGGAGATGGGAGCAATTGGGATATGATGGTGGTGGCTGAATTTGGGCAGCACAAGGCAGAGTATAAAGCTGGGTGTGTAGATTAAGGCCTGAGAGTGCAATGCTTTGAATGCAAGATTGAAGCAGGTGCAATTTATCTCATTAAGTAACAGAAGATATTAGAGATTTTTAGGGCAGGAAAGTGGCATAACAAAGCTAATATTTCCAGTCCAATAATGGGGCAGTTGTATACGAGGACTTAGTTAGGTTCAGAGGGGAAATATTAACATTTCAAACTTTCTGGCTAATATACTTCTAAAAGCATTCTGGGGAACGCATACCTATGAGAAAATCCGATTTTCCCTGGACATTCAGCATTGTCCACATACAGTGCCAAAAAGGTGCTTGTCTGCTCTGATCTTGTCAATTAGAGCAGTAACTTCCCTCTCCTGACAGGTGGCTGGACACGCACTGGTTTCCCTTTCTGCCTTCTGCACAAAAGCTCAGGATCTTTGCACGATGCTCTGACATTCCCCAGACTCCTCTCTTCTTTCCCCTGATGACATCAGGTGCCTATTCCTTAATAAAAGTGATAGACTGCTTGACATTGTCAGAGAAAATTCTTCAGTTTACTTCAAGAAACCATGTACCCTTTGAGACATTGCTCATTTTGAAGCACAGACCACCAAATGCTGCTCCTAGGACCTAATTCCTAAAGCTGCAGAAGACGAGTGTCATGTCCTCCCCTTACCTCGTGTTACCCCTCCTGGTAGAAGAGATCCACATTGCATAGCCAAGATTTAGAAGTGGTGTAACAACTCCCTGGTAGCCAGACACCATCAGAGGCCCTGAGACTTTCACTAAGCTTGTGAGTTTGCAATGAGGAAAATAATTAGATTTAAAATAAAAAAGACATCTACTAGCCTTCTTTTCCAAATTCCAGAAATGGCTAAGAGCCTTGAAAAACACCCCATTGCATTCTAGGCCAGTCCCAGCAGTGTCCTGATGATGGCTATTTTTGAACTAGTGGTGCATGCAAGGAAAAATCTGCTTTGAATGTGGATGAGTAAACAACTCAGTACATAGAAATTTGAATTACTAAAGAAACAATTTCGACATATTTCACCTTTCTTCCCATATTCTCACCCCAAGCCACATGCTTAAGAAAACAATCTGAATCTGAATACAGATAAGCTAAATATTTTAAACAAATACCAAAAAGAAAGAAAGAAAAAAGATACTTTAACTAGAAAGTCTTTCTCCCAATTAGGAAATTTCATAAGATTTGTTGCTTTTTTCTTTTTGTGTGTTTTCCTCATAGACCACAAGCCCCCTGTTTAGAGGAAAACTGTTAAATGGTAGCACCAAGTAACCACCCCACCCTCCTTTTTGACATAATTTGAAGCAACCAGCCCATCACATAAAAGAAAGCGAATGAACTTGTCTTCCCAAGTTCTCTGGGATCAGACAGGTAATGGGAGGCCCTGGTCCATTCTTGAGAGATCTGATCTGTTCAGAGGGAGACCACAGGACCACTTTCTGACGTCTGATGGAAAGTGTAGTGTAGGGGAAAGGCACAGGCTTTGTATCTAGATGAATCTAAATTTAAATTCTGGCTCTGATTCTTATTAGCTATGTGAGCTTAGAAAAGTTACTTAATTTCCCTAAACATTGTTTTGATCATGTGCAAAAATGTGACTGACATATAGTTATGAAGATTAAATGTATCAAATACACATAGCTCAGTTCTTGACTCATTAGATGCCCAACAAATGGTATGTATTTCTTTTTTGAATTATTTTTGTTTTTGTCAATTAAGAGCATCTGTCTGTCTATCCGTCCGTCCATCCATTTGTCCGTCAGTCTGTCTGTCCATCCATCCATCCATCTATCCATCCAGAAAATAGGAAAGACATATAATATTAATAGTGAATATTTGTCCTGTTGCATGTCTCCTAATCAGCATGTTTTATACATATGGATCCTGAAATTAAGCCCATTATTTTTTCCTTCTGGAATAAAAATACAACATAAGCTTTGTAAAGCTTAGATATAAGTCTTAAGACCTTCACTTAAACTGACTGAGTTTTTGAGGCATGTTGATAAATAAAAGAAAAAATATATGCACATACATTGTAGGTAAAACGTGCTTAAAATTGAATTAGTCAAACTTGCAATTCCTGTTAAGTTTCTTTCTTCTACTGCTGTACTAACAGTATTTTACATAAGATTATTTGTCTACACAATATGTCCTTATTAAATTTAATTGACAACTGAGAAAAAGAAATGTGGGTTACCATTTTGAGGAAATTAGCACTTAAGTAAATAAGAATCAAATGAATCAAACCAAAAAAAAAAAAAAATCTCCAAAACCCCACAGTCAAAACAAGATTATTAAAGTACAAAATGTACTTTGCCTATTTATGTTGACCGGCCTTGTTTGGGTTTAATTATTTATGATAATAGTATACTTACAAATGTACTGTAGGCTATTTTGTAGAGTAATGAAGTTTTAGTAATATGAGCAGGCAATGCATTACTCTGCTTGCAAATCTTTTCTGAGAAGCTAGATGTAATATCTAATTTTTTAAACTGATAATTGTATTTGAGACTTAGTAAGGTTTGAGTGTACACTAGTTTGCCATTTTCATATCTCAGTATGCTGTATTTATTTGTGCATGTGAGTTATGATTAATACAATGGAATCTATCTCTAGGTATACAGACTCTTGTGATAAAAGGCCTTACTAGTCTATAGATTCATGTTGGTGCTCATGTTTCCTGTTACCGAATACCGTAGTTTATTATTTCTATGATCAGTCTATATCCTGGGGAGGAGGTGGGGCGAGCGGACGACTATGATTACTCTTTCTCCCAGGCTCCATTAGTACCCTGTCATACTTGGATAAAGTGATGGATATCTGCAAGTATGCTTTAAATAATATTCAGAATATCTTTAGGGAAACACAACTTCATCTTGATAGTGTAATAGTTTTTAATCATTAAATTATCATTAAAGAATGTTTACTAATGTTACTATTACCTGTATTCCATTGATTCCTCATGAACAAAAGGCATATTAAGGCTTAATAGTTTTTCCTCCTTCTAATGGAGTTCTCACTTCATACACCTCTTCTGCACCCTCTGTGAGCCCCACCGCCCCACCAATACATCAGTGCAGATGCCAGTTCTGAGATCTCTTTGGTTTCTATCAAGTTTAATATTCACCATTCTCAAGGTGCGACAGGAGGGACTTGAAGCATTCTCCGGAAATGTGTATGCCGAAGGGATAGACGGAGGCAGGTGAGCAGAAGCCATATTGCTGACCTTTATCCCCCACGGGGAGATAATATCATAAAGAAAAAATAATAAGCTAGGGAGTTTTAGTGCTTAACTTTATTGAGGAATTCCATGATTTACTGTTCAATATAGCAAGGCTTATCGTGTAACTTAGCTGTGGAACTCCCTGATTTACTGTGAAGCACAGTGGGGCTTATCATGTAACTATTATATGAGAGTCTTGGCAAAGACATGGTTAGGGTTTTGCAGAGACCATTAAGAATGACTGACGTGCTTTTCTCAAATGGACCAAAGCAAGCTCTGACTAGCAAACACAATTTTTATTCTCAGCATCTGAAATTTCAGTATTTTCTGCACAGATGTTAAGGGTAACTTATATGTCTACTTTATCTTTCTCTCATCATTTTATACCTAAGCTTCTGTTTTATAGTAAATTGCTGTATGAGGTGTACTGTTTTATGATTCTGATATCCATTTTGCAGACTTTAAACTCTTTTTAAGAGAGACATTATAGCTAAAGAAGCAGCACGTTAAAACACATAAAGTGTTGGACATTTCCATCTCATGTCAGCTCCAGATTTAAGTCATCCCCTTGCCATTAGGACCTATAGCCAGTGTCACAGGGCCCTGAAAGATAAGTCCCAGCTTCTTCTTGTGAAGGCAAGACCACTAAGTGGAAATGGGAATATCCTTCAAACAAGGACTACATCCCCAAATATTGTAATGGACTGATTTTTGCTATTCATGAGAAGCTAGAATTAAACAGGGACAATTGAAAAGGTCTTAAGCAATTTATGCCAAAAGACACCATGGCCTTCAAAGAGCTATCCATGACTTGATTGTAAATTTCTTGAGGATGGGGACCGTGTCTCATTCTTTTTGGAATCCCCGGTATTAACACACTGTATGGCACCTAGTGGGTGCTCAGTAATTTTGAAATATAAATAAAGCTGAACTACTTGGCCTTTTTCCAATTAACTGTACTCATTTATGCCTCCACATCTTTGCTCACACCATTGTCTCTGCCTGTAACTTATGTTCCTTTCTCCATCAACTGCTGACTCCTATCCCTGTTCTAAGACCGGGATTGGAATAACATATTCCTGTCTCTTCTCTCTTTGTTCCCATAGGATCCAGTGCAGATTTATCACTTATCAAACTAAATTCTAATCAAGTTTACATGCCTAGCACCCCTTTTCACTCTTTGGACTGACAAAACCAGGTACCTAATTTAATTTCTGCCGCAAATTGGGTGGTCAGTATTTTTTTAAATTGAATGAGTAAATGAAGTTAATGAATCATAGTCAATGGAGCCATCTGTTGTGGCAATGAATAACAAAAATTCTAGGACTCTTTCAAGAAAATCTTTGCTTGGGGCCGGCCCAGTGGCACAAGCGGTTAAGTGCGCGCACTCTGCTGCGTCAGTCCGGGGTTCGTGGGTTCGGATCCCGGGCGTGCACCAGCGCACCGCTTGTCAAGTCATGCTGTGGTGGCATCCCATATAAAGTGGAGGAAGATGGGGATGGATGTTAGCCCAGGGCCAGTCTTCCTCAGCAAAAAGAGGAGGATTGGCAGATGTTAGCTCAGGGCCAATCTTTCTCAAAAAAAAAATAAAAGAAAGAAAGAAAGAAAATCTTTGCTTTAATCAACAGAAGGTCAAAGAATAGCATAAAAATAGACAGCAAATTAAATAATGAAAAACCTGAGGATAATGATGTATCAGAGACAGCATAACGTGGTGGGTAAAAGCAGAGATTTGGGAGCAAGACTGCCTGGGTCCAGATCCTGATTTCTAACTAGTTGTGAGATCTTCGACAGGTTACTAAGCCTCTTTATGCCTGAGTTCCTTCATCTATAAAATGCAGATTATAATCATACTTGCTTTGTGAAATTATTATGAAGATTATATTAAGTAGATCTGAAGTGCTAAGAAAAGTGCCTAGTATAGAAACCATTACGTAAGTACTAGCTATAATGATAATATGTACTCTTATCCTTAGAAAAATTCCTAATACATAGAAAGCATTATGTAACTACTAACTGTAATATTATTATTGTTATTATTATTACATACTCTTTCCAGTCTCTTTTTAAAAATTTGTTTAGTCATTATGAGTATACTTTTTTGTGATTTAATTTCCATAGTATTTTTCCACATGGGCATTACTGGCTTGAAATTCCATTAATTAGAGATATAGAGGAAGCTAGAGAGATATGTGATATTCAGGAAGAGAAGATGGAATTTGATAAGCTGAATAGTTAATTGAATTCATTAAGCTTGAAATTTTTAGACTGGAATCCACTAAATTTTACAGACAGTGACTTTATTCTGATTTCTCTGCTTGGAGAATCTGTTCTCTTCCTATTCTCTTCTTGATCCAGATTATGGCATCATAGAAAATGACTGTACTATAGCTTCTGCCTTGTGGCAATTTGCCAATTTTATGGTGGGAAGCTAGTGTTGGGAAACTCCCTGTTACTCTATATAAGAATAAATCAACAGGAAGTCCGTTGAAAATCATAATCTGAATTCCTTAAATGAAATGGAATCCAAGAAAATACGTATGTATAATTGATTGTATGTATCCTAGCACTTATGGGTTTGCTAAAATAATGCATATAATTCATTAATTTTTATTAACTACAATTGTTTTGAATACTCTTTTCAAGATTGGACCTATCATCATGCTGTTGGCGACCTTAGCCGACTCTAAGTCCACTTTTCCAGATATGTAGAATGAGATAAGACACATATCTCCTCATCTGCCCCAATCTGTTAACATTGTGCGCTCCACTGCCAAGACCTGGAACCTCTTCCTTTAATACTTACTCCCTTGGTGATCTCATCCAATCTTATGGATGAAAATACCTTCTATAACTTGGAAATTCCAAAATGTAATCTCCAGTTGTTCTTCCTTGAACTTCAGATTTATATATCAAATTGTTAGCCTACATCTTCACCTTGATGATTAATAAGCATTTCAACTTAACAGATATTGAGTTCAAAATAGAACTTTTTTTCTTTATCACCCCTCAAACCCGATCGAAACAGCTTTCCCCTATCCCTCAATGGCAACGCCATCTTTCAGGTGCTAAGACCAGAAATCTTAGTCATTTTGATTCTTCTGTTTCCTTCATGCTCACATGTAAACTCTCAGCAAATCCTTCTGGCTCTGCTTTTGAAATGTATCCAGAATCCAACCACATTTCACCACTACCTATGCCGGCAACCTGATCTAAGCTATTGTTATTGCCTGTCTGAATTTTTTTTTTTTTTTTTTTTTTTTTGTGAGGAGATCAGCCCTGAGCTAACATCCGCCAATCCTCCTCTTTTTTTTTTTTGCTGAGGAAGACGGCCCTGGGCTAACATCCGTGCCCATCTTCCTCCACTTTATATGGGATGCCACCACAGCATGGCTTACCAAGCAGTGCGTCGGTGCGCGCCCGGGATCCGAACCAGCGAACCCCGGGCCGCCGCAGCGGAGCGCGCGCACTTAACCGCTTGCGCCACCGGGCCGGCCCCCTGTCTGAATTATTTTAACAGCCTCCTAACTGGTCTACAGGCTTCCACCTTGTCTTGCTTTATTATACCCTAATCACCTTCAGATCTATTCAAATAGCAACTTTTCAATAATCCTACCTGATCATCCTATTGAAATCACGTCCCACATTTTCTCTCCCTTTCCCCCTCTTTATTTTTCCTCATGGCACTTATTTATTTTAATTATACTATAGAATTCATTATAGATTTTGTTTAGTTTCTGATCTACCTTTACTAAGATACAAGCTTCACGAGGGATGTGATTTTTGTCTATTTTGTTCACTACTGTATCTCCAATACCTAGAATAGTGTGTAGTCACATTATAAGCATACAATAAATAAACCTGTGGTTTGATCAACCAATAAAAATAAATCAGTCAAACAGTAACATAACTTCATAGATTTAATTGCACATTTATCATATTATTTTGGTGTTAATATTTAAATAATATTGTAGATAACCAACTGTCCACAAGAATCTCTGTTTTTCTGTCTATAATATAAATCTATACTATAAACTCTACACTATAAAGTTGTTGCTGAAATGCAGCTGCCCAACCAAGGATTATAATTTCCAGCCCCCCTTGTATCTAGGTATGGCCAAGTGATGAGAGAAATCAATGGAATTTATATGTGTCACTTCTAGTCAGGGATTTTAAGAGCAGATATGCCTTCTCCTCATTCCATTCTCTCTTTTTCCCCCTTCCTACATAGGACCACCGCATAGTGTGAGAAATACACTTTTACAACAATGTTAGGTTATTTTCAGTTTCAGTTCATTATTATTTATGTAGTTGGGGATGGCTATGTATAGTGTGAGGAGGTTTTAGTTTGAAGCTTTGAGGCATTTATCTTCTTCTTGAAGAGGTAATGGAAAAGAACTAGGCAAAGAAGAGAAATTTTAGGACTAATGATGAGATAATGGGAGGTATGGAATATGACCGCCAAAAGTGGCACCTCTTTCCTGGTTGTGAATTTTTACTCATCTCATGTCTGTCTTGAAGACATATAAAAAAAGAAGAGAGATAACAAGTGTATGATCTGAAAAGAGGTGTCCGTGCGTTAGGTAACCATTGCCGAGAGATAAAACCAAGAAAACCAATTAGATCTCTAGGCTTTAGAGAAAAAGGTCTTGTCCAAAGATTTAATATTTCTAACTTTAGCCCCTAGTGCCATCCTTTTCTTATTGATCTCTGATAGTCCTGGGCTCACTTTCTTTAACAGTCACCCTAGCAACCCTATATCCCCACAGATCTAAGAATTCTCTTTATGTTTTACACATAACTTAGTTGGGGAAAACAAGGCAGCTGGGATTCCTAACATGAAGATATTTTCTTTTATAAGGGTTAGTTCCACTCCTTAGAAGAAGGATATTGGACTCAGGATGGAGGTCAGTAAAAATTGTAAGCTACTTGTAAAATCGCTGAGCCTTTTTGGGGTTTCCAAACAGCTTGCTGTACTCTTAGGTATTATGAAGTGCACTGGTGACAATGTTTCTGCCGTCTTTATCAGATTTTGTCCATTGCATATGCCATACAATTTGTTAAGGTTATTATTGAGTTTAAGAAATGAGAGAAAGGAAAAGCACGAGTTGGGGTTGGGAAGTGGGAGGAAGGATTTCAACTAAGTCTGCAAGTAATTTTTAGTAATTTTAAAGTAATATCCAGGAGACTCCAAGTGGAAATTGATGAGGCAGTTGAAATACTCTGGATAATATCATATTTTATAATAATAACAGAATGAAATGAAATATTATTCCATAGAGCTTAATTTATGAGATGAAAACTTAAAATACAAGTAAAATGTCTGAAAATATGAAGACTAGAAAAAGATAATAAGTACTATGTACTTTCTCTAGAATTACAATCCCAGGGTAATCTATTATTTTTTTGTTTCCCAGGATTGATAAATTGTGTAGAGATTGTGCCGCTCCAGTCATTTCTTCTTAACTGATGCATTGTCCTATTTGCTTCTCAACTTGTTGTTTAGTAATTGTGAAGATACAATTTTATGTCTAAATTAACTATGGAGTTCTTTGTATCCTCCATTGATTCTTTGTTTCATTTCCCTAGTAAACCCCAATAGGATTTGAGTTAGGAAGAATTAGGACCTGAACATTTTATTCCCTAGCTAGTCAGGTTATCTCCCTCAAATTTAATTTGCAGTATATTTTTTTTGGAGGGGTGCTTTTGGAACTATAGAGTGTGGCATCTATAGATGGAAAAAGTTTGACAAAAGGAAATGGGGAAAAAATAGTAAAGTAGAGAAGTTGAGAGCAAAAGTTTTATTGACAGTCTCTGATTCCAGATAAACCTGGACTCAAATCCAGTTTATAAGCTGATTGATCTTGTAAGTTACTTGCCATATGTAAGCCATAATTTGTCATAATGAATTGGATCATAATATATTGTGAATATAAAATTACATAATGTATGTTAAGTACTTGCTATAGTGCTTTGCAATCAATTTAAATTATTGCTATTTCCACTATTATTGTAGTGAAAAGTAAAATAGCGAAAAATATTTTGCACCATTCATATATAGATGCATGTTATCAAATTCAAAAAGACAAGAAGTAGAACGTTCTTTCTCCACATGCTTCTTTCTCCTGTATTCTCTATATTCCAGACTCTCCCTCCTTTTTTTCTCAAACTCCCAAACACAGCTCTAAGGGTCATTGCAGTTCATTCCTGTTTTTTGAATTACATATACATCCATTAAATTGCCCAAATTATATTTCATCTTTTTAATATACACTTTCTTCTCTACTTTCAAATACTTGACAAATTCCCAGATTATTGCATTTTCTTGATACTATCTTGATTTTACTCACTTTAAAATGCTGTAGTTGGAATTGCCTTGGATCCCCTGCAGATATATCATTTCTTTATTCAAAATTATCCAGTGATTCATCATGTGAAGTCAAAACTTCTCATGGGGACACTAAGGCTCTGAAGATGTTATATTTGGTTTTCATTTTTTCTTTATTCTTTCAAGGTCATCTTGGTTAATTAGTTTATTTAGCTTGCTTCCATGGGTGGGGAGTCTTAGATTGTTTTTCTTCTTTCTTCTCTTAACACTTCATTTTCCTCTACTACTTTACATCAATCTTCTGTAATAACCATGCCCATTTCACCCCCTCTCCAGACTAGACAGAATCTCTTTTTAATGCCGAAACTACATAATATTCCTCTTGTGAAATCTTGCTCAAATAAAATTCAATCAAAGTTTGCCATCTGGTCAATCTTATATTGTACAGACCTGACTAATGTAGCATAACAAATACAGTAGTGCTTACTAAATATTTCATGTGCTCCCTACTTTTCCCAGCATCCCTTGTAATTAGGTTGAAGTTGGATGATGAGTTCTGGCTGGGAGTGGAAATGATGTAGATCTGAAGTACTTGGAGGCAAGCCCTGGAAGCCCCTTGTTGGGGTAGCAGCATCACAAGATAGAGCATCAACGTCATCTTCAGTCCCTTAGTGGCCTCTAGCCCAGCCAGCCTCAACCAGAACTGTACATATAACATGAGTGAGAAATATCTGCTTTTTGAGGAAAGTGGCTGAGATATCTTTAATTCAATAGGACTAAGCCAGCAATACAGGTGAAAGCATGGATTAACTGGCTATAGGCCTCCATTTCTCACACAGTAAGATTGTTTCTAGAAATGGTGACTTCCTTTATTAACAGGATCAGAAGAAACATTAATAAAAGTGATGTTAGTGTATACAACTTTACAGTATTATATCACCATGCCCAGCACATTGTTTCCAACAATCAAATAGTGCCATTGGTGGCTTTTGAACATTTGCAACTTTAAAGTAAACAACACATGCATTGGCTAGTGTCTGTCCCATCTACTTGTTAATACATTAATATATTTTGTATTAGTTTTATTTTTTCATGCCATACTTTAGAGTCTTTCACATTTGACCTAAGTTCCAAACAAAAATGTGTGATTTGCAGATGCTACAGTACCATTTTTATCTTTTAGTGTGCTGCCTACTTTTCACTTCAGAAAAAAATGAAATCAACTCTCTTTTCTTTGATTCTTCAAGCTTAATTGGAACGGAACGCTCATGCTCAAATTAAGGGGCTTTCACTTAACTATTATTCCTCATTTAAGAAAAAAAGCCTTGTTACCTAAGCTAAGACATGGTATTTGTGAATCCATAACTAGGAAAGCGTCCATCACACAGCTGCAAAGCACAATAGGTATTTTGGTAAAGTTATATCTGTCTTAGGGATCTGCAGTGTGAGAAAAGAAGATGCAAAAATAGGATTCACTAAATAAAAACCAGCCTTTGGCTAGCCAACTACACCTTTCCTTTGTTTCTTACCTTTCACAGGCACTAATAAGCTATTAGAACTTTGGTCAATGTGAAAAACATCACCAAATATTAAAAACTATAGTCACATTAAGTAGTTCTGTCCACTGAATCCACAAAATATACTGGGATCTCATAGAAATATTTAATGATCATAGGAAGGGATATATCTGGAACTCAGTGTGCCTGTATGATTTTGACGAGGTGTCTAATTATTTCTCAGGGCAATTTTGTATTGATTTCTAGCCAGTAACACATATTTTAGAAAATTCTTAAAGGAAATGCTCTGATTATGATTTTAAAAGGTAGACATTTATTGCAAACATGAAGGAGAGAAAGAATCTGCTATAAACCTAATCAAGCAGATTACTGGATTATCTCTCTAAGTGAAACTGTTCTGAAGGAGAAATGCTTGTAGTTATCTTACAATGGAAAGAGTTTGGACTTGTAAATAGACACACCAACTTCTTGACTCTTGAATAGTCACCCTATCCTGACACCTAAGTGCCATCCTTGACACCTTGGTCTCCATTAAACCTCATATATAACCCATTCTATCCCTTACATATTTAAAAAATTTATACACATCTTTCTGCTACAGTCACCAGCTTGTCATACCTGGATGCTGGCAACAGTTCCTTGACTGATAAAAAGCATCCATTCTGACTTTCCTCTGATCCACTCTCTAAATTGTAGTTGAAACAAGTATCATTGTATTACAACACACTTTAAAACCCCTCAATGGCTTTGACTTCTTTTAGAATAAAGTAAAAATGCCTTAATGAGCCTAAAAACACAGTCTGGCCCCCCTGCACATGTCTAGCCTGGCCTCTACTCAGCCTTCTTCTCACTCTCTTCACTCCAGCCATATTGGCCATTTTAAAGGATCTTCTGTACTCTCCATACTTCCTTATTTCACAGTACCTTTGCACCTGCTGTTACCTCTCCTCTCCCGCCACTCCTATGCTCTCAGCCAACCACAATACATTTCCTGTAATTGCTTCTCACTCATGCCTCAGAACCCAGTTTACTCACTGCTATTTCATTGCACATATTGCACAGGGTATCTGTTTTGTATGCCACTAATCACAGTTTCAATTTCATATTTCTTCATATCAATAATTGATTAATGTATGTCTCCTAATTAAACTCTATAATACATGAGGGTAAATACTGCCTGCTTTTTCATTTATATTGGCACATAGTAGGGTAGTCAATAAATATGTATTGAATGAATGAATCTTTAGAAATAAATCTCAGCTTGCTTACCTGTAAACCTTTCAAATCTATCGTAAGGATTAAATGAAATATTGTTCATAAAGTGCATAACAGTGCCTGGGATACCATATGATCTTGATAAATTATAGCTATGATAATAATAAAAATAAGATGACCACATTCAACTTCATCCTCTCTTAAGTAGCAGTGAAGAGCCAGGATATAGATAAAATGATTGACTTTTTTTTGTTCTGTTGAATTTTTAGTAGGCTAATAGAGCACCTCTCTTATATCCAGTAAACGTTCTAAGATAGAGAGAGGGGAAGGTGGGTGGAAATAAAATTATCAGCTTTACTACTGATGAAACAGATAGAGGAGAATGTAGCTTAATTTCAAGACCTCCTAAGAGTCAACCTTGGAATGAGGCTGGCATTCCCACTGGTCATAGTCAGCACCAGACAACTGCAGGCCTTCCAGCATCTTCAGGAGCAGGGCTTCTATCACCAAGTTTACTGCATGGTACCAAGAAGACAAGAGATCATACTTTCTGTAGATAGGCAGATCACAAAAAATATGGGGATGCAGCTGAGCCACCCATGCCCAGTTCCTTCATCCAGATTTACCTGTCGGATAAATCATGCCCCTTTCCATGGAGATGAGTAAGTGAGAAAGTTGGGAGAAACGCAAAAACTATGACTCTATTGGAAACCCTTCCACATGAAAAGAGACATCAGGAATGGAGACTAAGTATTAGATTTCTCACCTTAATTAGATACAAATGTTGTACACCTTCTTAGAATCCCTCAGCTGCCTCTTTCTTTTCCCAATCTTTTTTTATTGCTTTATCTACACCAAGTTGTCTCTTAACTTTCAAGGGACCAGATGACACAATTCAGAATCTCAGGAGAATTAGCTCCCAGTGGGTTAAACCTTGACTATTGGAAAGTAAGAAATGGGCAGGAAACAGGCAGATACTATTTCTTTCCTTTCTCCCATTGTGGACTGCTCTGAGATGCAATTTCTCCCTGTCAGTTCTTTGGAGAAATCCCTCATAATGAATAAATAATACATGTTGAGTTACAACGATGCTTCAAATCACATTGCTTTGACGTGCTCCTTGTCTGATTTCTCCATTTTTTCTTCACCCTCAACACCCTTAGTTACTACCTTCCAAACCAAGCATCAGCTGTTTAATCCTTGCCTTGGGCTTTACTTTCTGCAGGCCCTATTCTAAAACAGGTATGTTATTTGAGATGAAATTTTATAGGAGAGTTCTTTTTAAAAATCTTTATATATAAATGAGACAGCTAGTTGTTCCCCACTCTCTGTTCTCCCTTCTTCTATGCTAATAAGACATTAGCTGAGCGCATTTCCCAAACTCCTGTTAAATTAACAATAGCCATGTGACAGGATTCTGGCCAAAAGAATGTGAACGGAAATGATACTTATAACTGTTGGTTCCTATATTTAAAAAGAAAAGAGTCTGTCCTCCCCCTTTTGTTCCCACTCCCCATTAGCTGGAATTTCAAAATGATGACTGAGTTGGATCAGTTCTCTTAGATCAGAAGAAGAAGCCCTGTGTTAAGGATGGTAGAGCAAGATAGAAGAAAACTGGTCCCAATTTCATGGAGCGAGCCATCAATCAGACCTGGACTGTTAAAGCTCAGACTGCTAAGTGAAAGAAATAAACTTTTATTTTTGCTTAAATTATAATTATTTTGGTCACATTGGAGCAGCCTAACCTGTAGCCAATCTTACATATATACATTAAATTTCTTTTTTAATTGCTTATTAAGGTAAGTAATTAGAGATATAAACCACGCTTCATTTTTTTTTTTTTTTTTTGAATTCTAATCCATGGAGCTGAATAGGAGCATTTAGAAGAGGTTCAAGCAAAGTTCTTTCTCAGGAAACATTTCAAGAAATTACTCAAAGTTCTTGCTCAAGAAACATTTCCAAGCCAGTTTTACCTGCTGCAGATAGAAGACTGAGCACATGGACCAGGTCCTATGAGATCCTGGGACTGTGTAAACTTGTAATTTTGCATGGATTCATAATTAACACCTGCAGTAAGTCCATAAGCTATGAAAATGTGGTGCCGTTTTCATTGTGGAGAAAAACATTGTCATGGTTTCAGTGGTATGGGTACAACTGGGAAGGCATGAAGAACAAATCAAGGAAGGGGAAAATCTCATCCATTAGGATGAAGCAATATGCTCATGTACTGAATATTCAAAGCAGTATTTATAGGGAGTAGTCAGAAAAGGATCTTTAATTTTTTCTATTGGAAATGTGTTAGATGTCCTCCGTGTGGTTTGTCTTCATCTTGGCCACAAGATAGAAACTTGGGCGATCTCATAAGTTTTCCAGTCATATCCAGGTAATAAAAAGCCCTACTGTCTCTATAAGTATATTCTCAATTCAGAAATTACAAAGTGTCTAGTCCAAAATATTTATCAACACTTCAATCCTAATCCTCTTCTCCCCTACCTGGGACTGGCTAAGATAGGCTGCATACCTTCTGGGAAGAGGGTATGGTTGGCCTCCTCACTTATTCTTGCTATCCTGGACCCTTCTCACTAGCTGTCTCCTTCAATATATTTTTGTAGAGAAGATCAGGAAAACACTTCATTTTTGAGAGGCACTATCCTAGGGTGACTTCATAGTCTCTGGACTCGGCTGATATTTAATATTAACTCTTTCTCTTATGGAAACTTTTGTGGTTTCACTGGAGGCTGCTATAGTGCCCTCCCCAATTATTACTCTGGAGATGCCCAGTGTTTCTCCTATGGATGGCTGTCCCCAGTCTACGTTTAGCGACTATCTCTGATGATACATATTACAGTTTCTTACTCCTGGGGCTACCTTGTCCTGGAAAGTCACTTTCTAAAGCAAGAGACCTTTTAGTATAACCACTGAGGGTTAGTCTCCAGGATTTATCCTAATATAGTAAGGAATGCTTCTTCATCCTTATCTTACTCTAGGATCAAATATTTTAAAAGGGATATAATAAAATCAATAGCTCTTTATTGAATGAATTAATGAATAAATAAAAAGCTTATTCTTCTAAAATACAATCTTCCTGAACTCTGACTTTCTATAATACAATTTCTTTTTCCATCCATAAATCTGTTAGCCTTTCTCCTGGTCCGTTAATAGGACCAATCAACCATCAACCAACCATCAAGTATATATGTTCAGCATGTGCTTTTTAGTATCAATTTTCTAGATGTGTTAAAAAATACAGAAGATGCCTGTGTAGTGGTTTACTAGCATAATTAATCTACAATTTAGTTTCGTGACCAAGACTAACAGAAAAGATAATTTAAGAACAATACCGTGTATAAAAGATGTGGAACTCACTGCATACACAGTAATCTTCACAAGACGCAAGTGAGGGGCTGCTTCTCCTCAAGAACTCTAATTTTGTCTTTTATCAGTTGTCTTGCTCCCTTATTCATACCCCAACTTTATTCTTATTTGTTAATCATACTAGATTCGGGTATGGAAGGAGAATCAAAGAGTAAGAGAAAGAAGGGGAAGAAGAAGAAGGAGTGGTCACATGGCCACTGCTAATTAAAAGGAGTTTGGGAAATGTGCTCAGTTAGTCTCATTAGCAGAGAGGAAGAAGAGAATAAGAAGAGGTGGGGGGGAAGAAGGAGGAGTGCATGAGAGAGGACTGGTTATTGCTTATCAGAACCTAGGTGCAGTGTGTGTGTGTGTGTGTGTGCGTGCAAATTAAAATTTCCAAAATAAGAATAAAGTGCTGTTCCTTTTTTGCTTCCACCATCTGTAAACACGGAGTGAGATTCATTTGTAAGAACTTTCAAATGAAAATGGTTGAGTGAGAGAGTAATTAATGCCCAAAATGCAATCCCTGATCACAATTATGAGAAGAACATCATGGAAAATGTTTTGCTTGTGTAATTTTCCTTTTTTTCCCTTTGAAACAGTAATCGCTGTTGCTAACTTACTCCTGTAAGTACAATGTGCTTTTGTCTTACAGGGCAGCCAGTCTCACGTTAACACAGCGGCTTGTTTCTGACCACTAGCTGGGGTCAGAGGAAAGGTGATCTAGGCAGTGGCCTCCTCTCTATCCATTTTCAGTGACCTTTTTCTTCCCCATTCCTTACACTTTCTACCACAACTCATGTAGGTTGAGGTTTAGGGCTCCCTGGAGTTTGGGTATTCATAACACCTCCAAACATACTTAGAAAATTAGTAGGGAATGTGAAGAATCTGCTTAAAAAATTCCTTTTGAAGAAAAATATAATTTATGTATACTAATTTGTTCTTGTCCATTTAAGATCATTATTATTGAATTATTCCATTCAGCATAATGCACATACACAAACATAACACAACTGCATGCTCCATGTGAAAGAATTCAGAATGGCACTAAAATAACTTATATGTCAACTCTAATATGGGGATACCTTTAGGGATCACAAGTGCAAGGAGTGACCCATTGCTCTTTCTTCCTTGATAACTACAGAAGGCTTTGAAATGTGGTTCAGTGCACAATTTTGCCAATATTGTCTAAGGAAATTCCTGAAGAAAACTGTATGTATTATGTGTTTCTGCAAACTATATTAAGATGATACCATAAGCTGTTCTTTTAATGCTAACTGAGCAGAGATTTGTTTGATTTTTACATAAATATTTTTATGGTTAGCTCCTCTCCTCCTCCCATTTTCCACTCTATATCAAAGATGGGCAAGAGTTGTTTCAGTATTCTTTGATTTGCAATTCAATGCCACATTAGGGAACTTTCATTTATGTTTAATATTTTCACTCCCATTTTCTAGAAGTATTGAGTCACTCAGAGTTACACAGCAATTAGTGGTCAAGTTAAAAGGAATCTGGAGTTCCTAAATATTTTCCTTCCTTTAGCAATTTCTTCTTCCAGAAAAAAAAAATGTCATTTAAAGTAGAAGACTTCTCTAATCTAACTGTTTGGGAAGAAGAGATGGAGAAAGCAATTGGGAGAAGTTGCTTAAGTTTGGAATTTCATTTTCTTTTGTGTTTTTGGCTTGGGGCTTTGAAGAGTCAGTTGGCCTGAGAAAGTGGGGGCGTAATGAAAACACCCCCTCTAGTGGAACCCCAACTCTCCAGCACTGGGGAGATGTTTAGAAGATGGGTATAAGCAGGGAGGGTATTGAAATGCGGGTGAATGTGGATGAAGCAGTAACTAGTAGAGAGATTTCACCTTCTTGGCCTCAGTTAGTGGCAGGCAAGAAGCCACTGCTTTATTGCAGGTTACTACAACAACAAAATATTGCTGTTGAGTCTATTCCCACAGCTAGTGACCCTGTGTACAGCAGAGTGGAACTCTGTCTGGTCTTTTTGCACCATTCTCTCACCTTCTGGAGCTATATCAGACAATGCTGCTATTCATAGGGTTTTCATGGCCAATTTTTTTGGAAGTGGGTGGCCAGGTCCTTCTTCCTAGTCTGGAAGCTCCACTGAAACCTGTCCACCATGGGTGACCCTGCTGATATTTGAAATACTGGTGGCATAGCTTTCAGCATCACAGCAACATGCAGCCACCACAGTATGACCACCAACAGATGGGTGATGTGGTTCCCTCACTGGGAAACAAACCCGGCCTGGCAGTGAAAGCACTGAATCTTAATCATTAGACCACCAGGGCTAGTTCAAGTTACTACCATATGTCATATTAAGGACCAAGAATATGCTGCTAACAGCTTCTGCTGGTGTTTCAAGAGAGAAGAAGAGACATACACATAGTAGAGCACATCTCCTATGAATTTTTTTCCTTATAATTTGCTGGGAAAACATAAACACATATATAGGTAGCTAGCCTCCTGTATCCTAGTAGAGAATAGCATGAATAAATTTTTCACCTTGTATACTAGTTTCTCCAACTGCCAGATGAAAGTGTCACAGTACCCATTTTTTTCTTCAGCACATACACATACACATAGACACATATGCACACACACACAACTTCCCTGAGAGTCTGGTAAATACGTCTCAGCAATTTCTGACCACCAACTTGGATCTGCCAGTTAGTTTCCATGGTTGCAGCAGGAGAAACTGATTCTGGCCACCATAAGCAAAAGGGAATATTCTTGAGGGATACCGGAATCTCACAGAATCTATACACAGGCTAGAAACCAGGCTTGGGAGTCAATGGGCGCTGCAGTGTTTTCAGCGGCTGTGAAGTTGAGATTAGGAATGGTCTCATAGCAAAACTGTACAGCCAAGGCCTACTGCTGGGATTCTGGAATGAATGGACTCCACCACCATTTATATTCATGTACCATGTACTTGTGCTTCACGTTCTAAGCCAGAACCATTTGATTGACCTAGCCTGGGTCAAGTGGCTGCCTCTAGGTTAAGGCATGACTGGACAGGACACCTGATTTCAGCCACACTAGAATCTGTTCACTGGAAAGAGGTTATTCCCCACGGAAGAAGTGAAAGTGATGATAAGAAGGGGAAAGGGAAGCCAGGAAATGGAACATCAATGAAATTCCAACACACTGGGCTGAGGAGAAAATGCAGGAGCCGAGGAGCAGGGGCCGAATCACCATTCACAGACAATGTCTCCAACGCTGCCATTCCTGCTACCAGGGTGAGTTGCTCTCCTAGTCGAGTGCTGGTGACTTGTAGGGACACCTTTTATTTAGAACCTTTGGGAACTGTTAAGCTTCTTGTTCCATTGCCCTGAGCCCTTCAGCCCAGCAGTCGGTGTGTTCTGTGGAGCCTTCCTCAGCAATCCTCTTACAGAGAAGGGTCTTAGAGCAGGGATGAGGCAGTAGAACCTGATTGTATGATGACTTCTTTCCTTCTAAACATTTTCTTGAGCAGATGAAGACAATTGGGCTTCTCACTGCTGAAATTGTCTGAGATCTTAGTATTAAAAATTGTAAGTAACGGCAAAATCCTGTGAAGATTTCATTAAGTTGTGCTTAGGAGAAAGAGTAATGTGCTATTCATGAGAAAGTACAGTCTTCTGAAGAAGGAAAAGTAACATAACTGGGCAGGCTTTAAAACCAAAATGGAGACTCTTTCAACAATATTTATTGTATAATTTATGTTGCAGACATTTTGGGCTGCCTAATTGAACCATTTCAAAATGTCATGTAATCAATGATTTCTGAGCAGTGTGGAGATACAGAACACGTCCACACATTCGGCAAAACTTGTCAAAGTCCTAACCTATATTTCTGGAGGAAAAATAGAGTTTCTATATTGGAAGTTTGAACTTTACTCCACATTCACCTTGTGAAATTTATTTCTGATGAGGAGGATTATAGATTAATGTTTTTAATCCTTGTCTCACTTAAGACTTTGGAACCATATGTCTCTTGCTCTTTGTGGCGATTGTTGTGGCAGTCTTTCTCCTCGGCCTCAGCTTCTCTTTAAGTCACATCGTACTTCTTCCAAACCAGCCCAAAATTGCCTTTGTATTTGAGCCTCTATCTTCCTGTTCTTTCTGTTTCCCCATCCCCAGAATCTATCTGAAGTTGACTTCTTAAGTGTAATTCTTCACTGATGATTTAGAAGCAGCTTATCCTAGAAATTGTGCAAGTGATATACACTTTCTTACTTAGGCCTTACACTTGAACTCCCAGAGGCTAGAAATGCCATCAAATGTTAACAGTCTGACAGAGGGGAAGGAGTTAATTATTGGCCAGGGCTGGACCTAGCCACATCTCATTAAAATGTCTGGTAATACGTCCAGGGCATCAAGGAAGAAATGAAAAGAAAACATCAGACGGCTAAAGATGAAAGGAAAGCAATCCAATAATAACAGAGTGCTTCTAATTTCTCAACTGTTATAATTTTTTTCTTTCAATAACCCACCTCTCTTCTGATATGAAGCTTGCTTTGTTGAAGAGCTATTAGTGTGCTGAACCACAAGACACTCACTGACAAGAGTAATCAGAGTGGAATCAAGAAACACGATGCCGAAGTGGGTCTTAGTCACATTGGTGCCTTGTTTCCCAAGCATTGGACAAAGGAGTGATATGACTTCAAAGTGGATAAAGAGAAAGGTGCAAACTAGTTGGAATACACACACAAGCACATGTATACACACATTCACACAACAGTTAAAAAATGAGCAGGGTAGACACAACCTGTAGGTTTTGTTTTGTTTTTTAACAACTGATCTTTCTAAGTTTCTACTAATTCTATGAATATACAATCCCTTGACAAGCAGAGAGGGATAGAAAACATATCATAATAAGAGAAGAACATGCAGAAACCCAGAAAGATGAAAGGCAGGGCAATATTCAGGGAAAAGCAAATTGTCCAGGTAAATTGCAACATGGGAGACTTGCTGGGACCGTGGCAGAAAGTAAAAGATAATGCATAGAAGAAAAGTGAACTTTGTAAAAGAAAATAATCAATAAATATCAGGAAGAAATTTTTACTAACCTACTTCATGGTGCTGTTGTAAAGATTTACATATGCATGTAATTAGAATCTCACTGTATATATTCACATGAAGCTCTTTAAAAAATGAGACACACTCTATAAATATTAGGTAGTAATAGAATTATTAGGTATGTAGGCAGTAGTGATCCATTAGAAGTTTCTTTAAAATAGGAAATATTATAACGAAAGGGGATGGGTGCAATAAGAAGAATTTTAATAAAAAGAGGTGGATGCGGTAAGGAGTAGTAGAAGATTACTACAGAGTTTTAATCAACATCAGGGCAAACTGTAGTCCAAGGGTCAAATCTGCCCTCTGCCTATTTTTGTAAATAAATTTTTATTGGAACATGACCACGCCCATTTGTTTAGGGATTTTCTATGGCTGCCTTTGCAGTACAATGGAAGAATCAAGTAGTTGTAACAGAGAATATATGGTCTGCAAAGTCTAAAATATTTACTGTCTTGCCCTTTACAAAAAAGTCTGCGATGTCTGCTCTAGATGATCAGAATAATAAAATTAGCTAACACTTATGAAACGCTTGCCATATGCCAGGCACTGTTCTAACATGTTACCTGGTTTAAGTCCTTGAACAGCTCTATTAGGAAGATACTGTTTTTATACCCATTTAACAGAATGGCTAAGTAACTTGCTAAGATGTTAGTGGCAGAATCTAGGATTGCCAAATTTAGCAAATTAAAATACAAGACACCTAGTTTAATTTGAATTTCAGATAAACAGTAAATAATTTCCTAGTATGAGTATGTCCCATACAATATTTTAGACATACTAGAAATTACTTATTGTTTATCTAAAATTCAAATGTAACTGGGCGTGGTGTGTTTTATTTAGCAACTCCAACCCAATCCGCTGGCTCCAGAGTCCATCCTTCACAAATGCTATACTCCCTCTTTCTTAGAAGGATGGTGGGTTTATTTCAACAGGAATGGAGAGTCTCACAGGACACAGGCGGTGTTTTCTAGCTAGTGAGTTACAGAGTTAGTCTGTAATTTGAGAGGCAGAATTGGCTTTTCTCCCAGGAACATCTTACAGATGTAGTTTGACTTTGGGAAGAAATGATTAAATCAGCTCTGGATTAGTTTCTTTATGATACTGTGCAAATTTAGGGTGTAGTGCTTAGAGAGTAATTAGGACTGGACATATGGATTGAGTCACCTGAATGCAAGTGGTAGTGGAAACTAGAAATAAACACCATCTCTGAGGAGTTCAGAGGCAAGTGCTGGCTTAAACCAGACCTGAAAGATCCTCTCAGATCTTCTCCTAACAGTGCTAAGCCGCTAGTACTCAGCAGAGCTTTCAAAATCCATTTCATTTCCCTAGTGAATGCCAGCTAGAATTGCACCATAATTTCTCATCAGTACTTAAGAAAAAACTGATAGAGGGGCCGGCCCGATTGCACAATGGTTAAGTGCGCACGCTCCGCTGCGGCGGCCCAGGGTTCGCAGGTTCGGATCCTGGGCGTGCACGGATGTACCGCTTGTCAAGCCATGCTATGGCGGCATCCCATACAAAGTAGAGGAAGATGGGCACGGATGTTAGCCCAAGGCCAATCTTCCTCAGCAAGAAAAGAGGATTGGCATCGGATGTTAGCTCGGGGCTTATCTTCCTCACAAAAAAAAAAAGAGAGAAACAAAGAAAAAACCAATAGAAAAGAGAAACTCAACACTTTCTCACAGATTCAAGAGTCCTGAAATTGTAGGCCTGACTATGCTGAAAAATAACATTTCTGACTAGGAAAGTAAGCCCTGCATATCCTTTCTGTTCTTAGAGACAGGACCACAGATGTGGGAAGCAGGAAATTGAAAAGTGTAGTCCATCGGGAGAAAAAAAATTCAGCGTGGACAACAACTCACAGTTGAGTTAGGGGTGTGGTCTGTTGCTGTTGGATCTGTAAGCCTGCTCTAATGGATTATTTTGCACCAAGGAGCCTGGACAAGGCAAATGTTAGGTATTCATTATTGAAGTTGTTACAGGCAATAGTCCATGAGTCCAATTATACACAGGCAGTGCCCTAGACACTGATTTTGCTAATTGCTGTCCCTCAGACGTGGAATTCACTTTTATCCCAGTTGTATATTTTCTCAATGAAAAGACGAGATTTCTATGGAAGAGACCGAAATGCTGGCTGCTTCATAATTGGTTACATTATGAGCAAGTTGTTGCCTTGAAGATATGGCAAATATGAAAGAAAAAATATAACACCTGTTTGAAATTACAGATTTATGCTTTATAACCTGTCTCTATAACCTGTACTCTGTATTCCAGGTAACAAACAATGATTTCTGACAATTCAGCAAACATTCATTGAGTACCTGTGTGCCAGGCATGTGCTAGGTAAGACACATTTCTAATCACCGGGCATTCACGGTCTAAAACTGGAGACAGAAATTTATGCAAATGCCATTGGGTGTGATCCATCTTATAATGGAACCACAGTGGGAGCCCAAAGGACAGAATGGCCAATGCTTCTCGAGGAGGTCAAGATATATTTCATAGAGAAGGCACTGATCAAGCTGAGTCTTAATAATTATGAAGGAATTTATCAGATGAAAAAGGAAGGGAGGATGAAGACAGAAACTCGTAGCATTAGGGAAACACACTGAAGGAAGAAAGAAAAATGAGGACAAAGAAGTAGAAAGAGAATAGACTAGAGCAGAGGTCAACAAACTATAGCTTGCAGGCCAAATCCAGCCCCCTGCCTGTTTTAGTAAATAAAGTTTTATTGGCACAGAGCCATGCTCATCCTATACATCTTGCCTGTGATGGTTTTTGCACTACAATGGCAGAGTTGAAGAGTTGCCATAAACATCATATAGCTCACAAATGCTAAAATATTTACTATCTGTCCTTTTACAGAAAAAAGTTTCTGACCTCTGGACTACAGCATCAGCCCGTATACCAAAAAAAAAAGTTATTTTGAGGATAAAACTAAAATTTTGGTGTGTTCAATAAATCAGTCAAATTCACTGTGTGTCTCCTACGTGCTAGCCAAAATGTTAGCACAAATATGAATAAATGAATTAATCCCAAACCTTAAGTAACACCAGGGTGGGAGAGAAAGACATTACATAAGTAGCTGCATAATGGTTATATGCAGGGAAAATACAAAGAATAAGGACGTCACAAAAGAAGTGATTATCTCTTCCTGGACTTCTATTTTAGAAAATGGGCCAGGGGCAACAAGTGGGGCCTTGAAGGATGAGTAGGAGTTTTTAGCACAGGGAAATAGGATTTGCTCTATTTCTAGAATATAACTTCAAGTGAAACTTTATGATTTTTTTTTTTTTTACATTAGCACTTATCTCACTCTTTTAAAATATTTTTTGCATTATATTGAATGCCCTGAAACATGTGATGCAGAATAGGCTTATGCAGTTCTTTTGGCTGTGGCCTTTCTCCAACATATATTGTTTGGGCTCAAAGTTGTCTAGTACGATCACAGAAGAGTCAACAGTATGACTTGAGAGATTTGAGTATTGCTAATTGCCCATGAAGGAGGCCTTTTGTTCCCACTGCTCCCAGTCATAAACAGACTGATAATAATCTGACACATCTGGAACGGCTGGCAGGGTATACTTAATCTTTAAGGCTGAGAAACATTTTTTTGTGTTATGGCAAGAATTAGTTGTGCTGGTTTCAACCAGATCTTGTCACAGAACTCTCTGACACAACTCCTGGAATTTACTTAGCAAAAAGATTCTCCAAATGTAGGCACTAAGGATGGAGGTGCAGAGGTGGTTGCCCAAGACCACATGAAATGGCAAAGGTAGAGACTGAATCAATACGTAGGATTCTCATTTGTGAATCAGTTTCCTTAAGCACTAGACCATGATCTGAATCGCTGTAATAAAGAAGTGTGTTTCTTTACCATGGATTAAATTTAAAATTTGGCTTCAATTACCATAACAAACTAATGCAGCCTCATAGAGGTATATCTAAAATGTATCACATTAGACACCCCAGAGGCTAAAGAGTCTCTAGTACATACATATACACGCTGCAGAAAAAAAAGTTTCAATAAAACACAAATACTTCAGTGTCATATATCCTTATTTCTATTGAGTAATTGGATATTAATTAGAATGTGTATTTTAAGAAGCAAATATTTCAAATGCTCATGATAAGGCTTATATATATATATATTAAGAATGATGTTATACAGTTTAATTCATACATACATTGTTTTTTCAGTAAAATAAATATCCAGATCACCTGGGCTGAGAACTGACTGTATAATCTTTAAATAATGATCTGGGTCACTGGCTTACTTCTATTTCCTTTCACAGATAGTGCATATTTATGAAATTATTCACTGGTATATTTTGATTTTTCAGTAATACACTAAAAGTCATTTGCATGGTTCAAAAATAAGACGTGATCTTGCTATTTAGATTTTTCTTTTTACCCACATTATGATCAGTGAAAGCATAGGATATAGCTCTTACGTTACCACGCCTTAGAAATTAATGGGGCATGCCCATTTAATAATAGCAGGAGGGAACATATAGGAAGAGGCTAAGAACCGTCACCTGATCCACATTCTTGGGAAAATGATAGTTTATACTGACTCTGACCTCTAGTTTCTGTCTTGGGATAGGATTCATTAGACTGCTTCTATGTTGGCTGGGCAAAACACCACCAGGGTTACCTTGCTGCAGACCTTCTGGGCTGGCACTGTTGTTAAGTCCACCTTGGGAAGACTCGTGGTCAACTGATCTTGAGAGTGCTTTTAATAATTAATTCCCTCAAAAATATTTTTTTGATTTCCTACTCTGTGACAGACACTGTCCTAGAAACTGGAGAAACAGTGGGGATACTGAGGAAATGGGACAAAAAGTCTCTCCCCTCATGAAGTATAAATTCTAGTTAATTTAAGTCTAAACTGCAGTCTTTGTTTCTATTTAATCCTAGTGGAAATATTAGAGTGTGAAATACAAAATGAAGAAATGAGGAAAGAATCAATCAAGAGAGTTTATTTGGAAAGCGGAAAATGAAAAAGCATGATTTCTAACGTTCATTCCAGAACAGCAACCAAACCAGAAAGCGTGAACTATAAAAAGAAGGTTTAGTAAACCAAGTTTGGCTTAAATCTCACACAATATCAGCAAATAAATAAAACCTGAGCCTCTTTCAAAATAAAATAAACATTAAAGAAAAGGTACAGGATAGATTATTAAATAGTATACAAAGAAAACATAAACATTTACACAAGAAGCTGATTTTGATAAGAAATATACATAAATAAAAAATAAACTTAGTAATATGTAGGTGATATTTTATAGTTTATATTATATTTTATTGAGTTATGAATAAAATGTGTAGTACATCATATATTTTTACCTCATAGATTCAGTGTCGGAAGAACTCACTCATGGCAAAGCTTAGACGTAAGGAATACAATGCAATGAAAAGAATAGGGTGACCTGAAATGGAATGACACTGTATGAATATTATTTCCTTCCTGTAGACTACTGGGTCTCCTTAACACTGTTGTTGTCATATTTGCTCTTTCATTTTGTAATCAAAACAGGTTTCTCCAGAGCAGCCCTCAAAGAAGAATTCCTCTGCAGGGTTGTTTTTTGTTGAACTTCCAAGGCATATTAGAAAGTGGATATGTGCGGCCAAACCTCTTTCCACTTTCTCAGTGTAAAGCTTCAAGTGCACTTTCATTTCTTCCAAACTCTCATCCCCCATGTCAACCCTCTTGTTTCAGCCAAATGTTGCACACCCTCAGCAGGGAGCACCAGGCATCGGTGGTGGGTATTTTGGTAGTTCCTAGATCCTCATCACCATCTTTTCTTTCCGCAAGATAAGCACTTTTGCTGAATTGAGTTTGGGAAAATGGCATATTTGCACTTTCAATTTATGGTTTGATTTTACTGCCTTTACCCAAGACAAACACTTCCAAAGCCATCTTAAATTTTGAAAGAGAGTCTTTTTTTTCCCCCCACGTTTAGCCAGACAAAAAAAAAAAAAATGTGGTTATAATAGTTTGAAGAAACTGGAGCTCTGTCTAAGAAATAAAGCCCAAGTTTTCTGAACTCTGAAATCACTCCCATTATAGGTGGGGTCCTCTGGCCTGGAGATAACAATAGAGAAAGGTAAGCCTGGAGAGAATTTACTTCCTCAGTCCTGAGCCAGAATGGAGCATCTAGGGAGTAGAAAGCAGGTTTTGTCACACAGTACGTCTCATCAGAATCACCTTAGGAAACTTCTTTTCAGAACTCCAATAATTGTCATTGGTATAGTTCCCAGAGATTTTGATATATTGATATTACGAGCTTTAGATGGATTTGTGGAAATATTTTTGTACTGTCCAAGCATCATGATTTGAAAAAAATTCATTTGAATGCAATCATCTTAAGACCACTGTGTTTGCAAGCAGCACCCCTAGTTCAATGGAATAATTTTTCTCTCTTTATTCCCTTAAAGGTTCGCAGAAATAGAAAAACCATGTGAGATTTCTTGATGCAATTTCTTCAAATATTGAAGTCTCAAATTTAGGAGACAATATAAAAGGAAGAAAAGGAGGAATATATTGTGCTGATTAGGTAACAAATTGAAAAACCATGGGGCATTTCTGCTTTGGAGAATGAGGCTGTAGCAGTGGGAAATAAAACCCTATGTAAATCACTGATGAAATTAATATATTTTAAAGGTTATCAGAGCAAAACTGCTGAATCCTGTAGTTTGTCATCAGTAAATTAAATGCAAAATCACTAATTTAGTTTGTATGAATTACCAGTTGACTTCTAATGTATGGAATAATAAGAACTAATGCTACTTTATGAGCTGGAAATGAGATTTTTTATTTTCAAAAGAGCAAAAAGACAAGAAATAAAGTTGATTCAGAGTCCAAACAACTTTTTAGTTACAGTAATTTGTTGACTTCTAACAAAAAAATTCTTTCTGGATTTTATTTGCAATTTTTTCATTCAAATCTAACTCAGGTGAAATGTAGGGAGGCGATTGACTTCCTCTCAAAACTTGGGTTCTGACCCAAGAGAAGAGGATTCCAAGCCAGGGCAGTGTGGGCACACTGCAGTTTACCCAAGAGAACCATCTGCACTCTAGTTTCTCATCCTTAAACTCGATTGAGAGGAATAAAAGGTTGTGTTTTTTTCCCCTACGTGTTTTTTCTCAGTTTCTCGCTGAGTATGAAATTCTGAGTTGTATGAAATTGACTTAACAAAGGAGACTTCTGTGGCAATATCTGGGATAGCAGAATAAATTCAAATTCTGGAGCCTTAGTAAAAATCAGAATGATAGAATGTTAGAACTACAAGGAACTTAAGAGATTGTTTTTGTTCAACTACTCATTTTGTAGATAATGAAACAGAGACTCAGAGAGATGCGACTTATCAGAGGCTGTGTAGCTACTTAGGAGCAGAGCCTGAACTGAAGGCCATGGTATGAAGCCAGAGCTCCTGACTTTTAATTAATTGCAAAATTAAGAGATCTCCATTGGAAAAGAATCCTTTTCTGCATGCACTTAACATTTCCTTACACACAGGCATTCCTACTTCTGGGGGTTGGTTGGGTAGTATTTACAACCATGATCTCATAGCTAGAGTGACTTTCTTTCTCTTGGGGTCATATTTTTCCCCAAATGCACCCCTTGAGATATAACGTGCTTAATATCTTCCTTAGCTGGGGGGCCTCACCCTCAAAGAAATGAGCTACAAAGTGGCATGCTTCTGCTTGTTCAGACACTGGAGGATGTACCTGAGCAGCTCTGGAAAGCAACTTTATTCATCTAACTGGCAAAAGAAGGAAAGGATAAAAACCCAAGTGGGCTGAAAAAAGGATGAATAGTAATTTTATAAACTATTTCCACAATGAACTGGTTTAAAAAGTGATGGTGACTTCATTTAAAATAGACTGACACAAAGGAACATTTGGGTTCCTAGCAGGTGCTGGGCAGCCCTGGACTTCCCTGGTCACTTCTCTGGTGCATGGCTCTTTCTTTGTTTTTTCACCTTTTGCAAATGGATTTTTGGCTGTCAGAAACATACAATGGTCTCCTTTCCCATTGAGCTTATAAAGCTCAGTTCGACACATGACAGAGTTAACAGAATATGAGTCAGAAAGGACCAAAGTGAACTCATAATTAAACTCTCCCCTTTTTATAGGTGGGGAAACTGAGCCCCAGTGACCAAGGCAAGGTTCTCTAGCTTGATAAAAACAAGCAGGGATTAGAACCCAGGTTTCCTCTATTATCCCTAAATAGATGCCTCTATTTCCTCGAGCTTTAAACCAACCATCTGGCTGCAGGAATGGTATGTGGAGTGGTGTGCAGGCTCTGGAGTCTGGGGGTCTATGATGAAATCCCAGCTCTGACTCTTATAAATATTATCCTGGTGAAGTTACTTACTTTCTCTGTGCTACAGTTTCCTCACCTGTATCACAGGAATAAAATAGTCTCTATCACATCTGGTTGTTGTAAGGATTAATAGGTTTAGCTCAGTGCCTGTCTCAACATAGCAAGAGCAAAATTAATGCTAGCTCTTAGGAGGAGGAAGTTCTGGAACAGCAGCAGAGAATTCTGGAAAGGAAGTCTCTAGTCAAGAGTGATCGGGACGGCCCAGTGGCTTAGCGGTTAAGTGCGTGCACTCTGCTGCTGGCGGCCCGGGTTCGGATCCTGGGCGCGCACCGACGCACCGCTTCTCCGGCCATGCAGAGGCCGCGTCCCGCATACAGCAACTAGAAGGATGTGCAGCTATGACATACAACTATCTACTGGGGCTTTGGGGGGAAAATAAATAAATAAATAAAAAATCTTAAAAAAAGAGTGATCTACCAATACAAGAATCTTTCCTAGATTTCTGTCATACTTCTAATTTGATAATAATAATAATAATAACAATGTAACTTGATCTCTCTAATGTTAACATTTATTATATTAAGCAGAAGTGTATATTGTTAACCCCTAGATCATTTATTCATTCAGCAAACATTCATTAAACATTTTCTGCATGCCACTCTACATTGAGTACCAACAAAACAAAGGTACATAACCTATGGTATCTCTATTCTCAATATTATTCACAATCTTGCAAAAAAAAAACAAGTCCCAAAGGAAAAAACATCATAATAGTGTGTGCGGCAAGTGAAATGTTAGGATGTAATGAGAACAGCCAGTAAGGGCACCGAGTCCATATTGCGGGAAGGGGACTGCATGAGGTTCTTTTTCTCGGAAAAGATGATCCAAGTCTTGCAGCATGAGTAGGCATGAGCCAGGAGAAGAAGTTGGGGGAGGGGGACATTCCAAGCAGTGAAAAGAGCATGTGCAGAGGAAGAATGGCATAACATCACACAACACATTAGGAGAAGTACAGGTAGTTCAACGTGGCTAAATTTCAAGGTTTAAAAGGAGGAAAGGAACAAAGTATAACGAGTGGAAGTCATGTCCAGATCATGAAGGGCGTTGCATGTTGTGCTAGGGACTTCTAATCTCATTCTGAAGGCATCTATAGGTCATTGAAGGATTTGTATGCAAAAGGATTACTTGATCAAACACTTATTTAAGAAAGGTAATTCTGGATGTTGAGTGAAGCATTGACTAGAAAGAGTGAAGACTGGAAGAATGGAGAAAAGTTAAGAGAAAAGAAAAACCAAATGGAGGAGGAATGGTGAGAATGGAAGAGGGGTTGGAGTCAGGTGACCTCAAGATGTCAAAATGTGTTGGTGGTGATGCAGAGAGAGGACGAGTCAAGGATGACTATTAGTTTTCTGATTTTGGGTTCTGAGGTTAATGAAGGCACCAATCGCAAAAAAAATGAAGTCCTATAAGAGGAGCAGATATTGGGAATAGAAGGGTAGAAAAGGTGTTGAATTTAATGTTTCATATGTTGAGTTTAAAGAGTATATGTGACATTTGCAGTAAAATGTCCTATAGATACTTTGGAACCCAGAAGAGGGGCTGAATGGTAAATGTAAATTTGGGAGTTGTCAGGATTTGAATAGAGAGCCAGTCACATTCTGTGTACGTCTGCGGCTTGGTAAGGCTGTGGTTCTCTGTTCATGCCTTCTGATGACCCTCCCGGGAAGATCAGGTGGCATCAACTGCTGCAGGGAAAGGTTTCCATCAACTTCACAGAGATTATTAAACTCTGCATTATTATTATGAAGACCATTTCATCATGGCGATGATAGCATTTTGCCTGATCAAACAGCTGAGTCCACTAGGGTCGCTGCTCCTCACCCCTTGTGTCACTCACAGGCAGTACCCATAGTGCCTCACCTCATGTAGCACACTTCTACTCTCCTACTCAGGGTTCCCACTTTGCCTCTGAAGAATAAGACACCATGGGATGACATGGCCCCCACACAGGCACAGGCTCATGTGCCCTGGCCCCTGGGTTGTGGGCTGCAGACCAATAGAGGAAGAGTACCCCTGGTTCATACCCATGCTCTATGCTTCCTAACTTGGAAGCTGCCACTCAGGAATCCAGCTTTCTTGGTTTGATAAGCAGAATAATGTTCCCTCCCCAAGAGGTCCACGTCCCAATCCCCAGGACTGTGAATATGTCACCTTATATCGTGAAGGGGAATTAAGGTTGCCAATTATCCTAGATTCTCTGGGTGAGCCCAAGGTAATTACAAGAGTCTATAAAAGTAAAAGAGGGAAGCAGCAGAGGAGGTCAGAGTGGTGCAACTTGAGAAGAACTCAACCCACTGTTGCTGGCTTTGAAGATGGAGGAAGGGACCGCATGAGGAATGTGGGCAGCTTCTTGAAGCTGGAAAAGGCAAGAAAATGGATTCTGCCTAAGAGCCTCCAGAAGTGAACATAGCCCTGAGGACACATTGATTTTGACCCTGCGAGAGCTGGTAGACTTCTAACTTACACAACTCTTAGATAACAAATTTGCATTTTTAAGCCACTGTTTGTAATCATTTGTTTCAGTAGCCATAGAAAACTAATACACCTGACAACACCCAAAACGGTTGGCTAGCACAACTCAGTGTGGAGGTGTTGATGCCCCATGGGGCGGACTTTAGCCAACGTGGGAAGGGAGCCAGTGGATAAATTCTTCTTCTTTGCCCTTCACAGTCTGTTCTGACACACAGGAGTTTATAAGGTCTTTTTGAAGCAAAGTCTGAGGCAGAGAAATCAGATGTGTTTTACACAAAGCCGCAGCCAGCTATACTGCTGTCTATGTTCTTACTTCTTACTCATTTTCCGTTTCGTTCATTCATACTTCTCTGAGATTGTACTTCCTAAGAAAGTAGTAGTGCGTAAGGATGTGTCTCACTCAGGCTGCTCTCTTAGGAGCCTGGGAAGGTAGTGACTGCTACCACACAGTTGAGTCCAGCCAGAAAGCGTGTGCAGAGTGATCAGGAGAAGGGTCAAGGGATAAATTCTTGAGGAACCAGCATATCAGAACCAGATGGCACATGAGGAGCCTGAAGGAAGACGAGTTCAGGGCAGAGATGGAGAAGTAGAACTAGGAGCCGTCAGTGTTTTAAACCCAAGGGGAGAGAAAGTCTGAGATAAGAGCAGTGGTCAATGGACTTAGAGGTGCAACGGTGGTCAGTGAGCTCAAATAAGGGAAGAATTGACATTTTAAAATTAACACCTGGGAGGTCATTGCCAACCATGGCCAAAGGCAGAGACACAAGTGGGTTACTGGGGATTTAGGAATGAATCAGAAGAGATGAAATATAAGCAGCGGGTGTAGACAGCTCTTTAAGTGCCTTGGTTATAAAAGAAGAGAACACTGTAGCTAGAAAATGATATTGGGTGGAAGGAAGGATTTTTAATTTCTATTTCCTTTTGTTTTTGTTTTAAGATTGGAGAAACCTGAGCATGTTTATATCCTCAAGGAAATGAGCCAGCAGAGAGGACAGCTTAAAGATTCACACAATGAACAGGGAAGCCGCACAGACACACACCTACTAAGAGAATGCAGCATTTTTCCGTGATTTCCCTTGAGCACTGTCACAAATGCAGAAATGTGTTTCCTTCCCCCAAATCTAGCATCAGAAATTTGGCCACAGTATCTGTTTGAGGAGGCTGGCAGCTCTGTTTCCAAGTGCGTCTTGGGACGCAAGTTGGGCCTCTGTGGGCTATTCTAGAGCAGAATGCAGTCAGTGGACTTGCTCCTTCAGCCCCCCGGGCTTGAAACAAAATTAGATCTCAGCACCCAATGCAGTGAGTTAAAATCAGCAGAAGTCAGGGTGCACCTATGCTTCTAGAATGGAAAGGGAATGTTGTCTGTGAACTCTTTAGAATTCTGCTGTGGCTTCTCCCAGAGGAACGTAGTCACAAAGTGTGATGAATACTAGCATAAGACGATTCAGGAACTTTCTTTCCATTAATGCTCTCTGAAACTTAGACACACACACACGCACACACACACACACTAAAAAAGAATCAAATGAATAGAAAGATTGTACAATTTTCATTTTTTAAGAATCACAGATTTTTAGTGCTTGGAGGACATTTTTAGAATGATTTAGTACAATACTCTCATTTTACAGTTGAAGAAATTGAGGCATAATAAAAATATAATAATAACAGCATAATGATAACAAATTATAGTTATAACGTGCTCTCACATAAATTAACTCATTTGATCCTCAGAGAGACTTTGGAAGAAAGGGAACAAAACAAAACCAAAATAGAATGGATTGAAATTATACCTTAAATGTATTCTGTTTTTTAATCCTCACACTTCTATAAAATACGAGTATTTATCTCCCTCCTCTTCATGTTACAGGTTGAATACATTTTTTTTCTATTTTACAGGTAAGGAAATAACGTTAAGAGATGTAAAAGGATATGCTTGATGCCAGACAAATGTCCTGGGTCTAAAACTCATGTCAGAATCTACAATAGACCTCAGGATTCTTCGATTTCAGAGATTTTTTCATTTTATATTTTTATAACATTTTATGCTTATCAAGGTAGTTTCACTTACATGATTTAATTAATCTTTATGACAGCTCTGTATGATGGATGAAACCACATAGAGACTGAAAGATGAAGGATTTGTTGAAAGTCTCAAAAGTACTTAATGATGTGCTAGTCCTAAAGCAACAACTGGGCTCTGAAGTTATTTCCCCCACACCAGTTGTCCTCAATCCTGCCTGCAAACTGGAATTATCTGAGGAGCTTTTAAAAAAATACAAGTGCCTGGACCCCGCCCCAGACTAAGTGAATCAGCATCTCTGGTGGGTGGGCCCTGAGTGTCTGTGTTTTTTAAAGCTTTCCAGGTAACTCTTATAGCCTATATTGAGAATCACTGCAATATATCATACATTTAAAGTTCTTAATTTTTGTTCCACATAGTCTAAATTCCTCTTTTGCAATAATAGCTAACATTTTGGTAGCATTCTGGAAAGGATGTGAGAGTCATTGCATTTTAGCTCTCCATTGAACAGAAACAGTGCTACTATGTATACAAGCATCTTGTAATACAGGTTACCAAAGTCCTTTTGAATTGCCCACTCTAACAGCAAAAATAAATAAATAAGTAAAATGTCTTCAATCCTATTAACTCTAAGGCAAACACTTGCTCTATTCACATGGCGCTGGATGACTAACATCATATTGCGTGAGTAAAATAGAGAGGAATAAAACTAGAAACATAATACCTTTGTTTTAATTGCTGACAATGGTGGCTACAGCGTGAACAGAAACTCCGTTGCAGGATGAGGCTCAGAACGCAGATGAGCACAGACTTTGCTGTCTCTTATGCCGGAGCCCCCCGTGTATTACTGCTGGTATCCATGTGTAACAGATAGTATTGTGCACTGAGCTGGAAGATAATAAATAGATGTGAGATGATGATTTACAGAAGGGTGCTTAGAACTCCTTGAACCAGCAGGAGAAGAAAACTGTGCTGCTACAAGGTTGTACTGTCAAACTCAAAATCTTTTCTTCCCTTTCTCTCCAGAGGGCAATTTCTCCAAGACATAGCTTGCTTTCTGCCTTATCATCTGGAAATTCGGTGGTTAATTACTAAAATGCCTGATCCACAAATCTCTAACTGTCATATTTTTTCTTCCTTTTGGTTGACTTTCTTAAAAGAATGTCTCATTATTAATGAAATAACTCTCATTAAAACTGCCTGTACTTTAGGAGTTTCTGTACAACTATTTCTACTTTCTTTTAAAATCCTCTCTTATTTAAGCTACTGTGGCTTAATGAAATTGTGTCTAACTAAAATCTGTATGATTTGAGATCTTAACAACAGCAGCAACAACAACAAAAACTTGAAATGGAAAATGAAAATTCCAGTGAGTTCCTTGCATGATTTCTTATGACACAATGGTTTTATTTCATATATTTTCCCTCAACAAAGAAAGAAACAATTCTGGAGAAAGTGATGGTGATAGATAAAGTGATTAATGATATTGTTAGCTTGATGGCTCATCTGTATCAAATGAAAAATAGATTATTTATCCAAGACTATGCTCTTTTTTTATCATTCTAATATTAAATATAATCACAAGAGGAAAGTACTAAGTACCATTGCCAAAAATGGGAAGTGAATTATTTAAGGGCTCGTCTTATACCAGATGTTTCAAGGAAAAATGAGTTGCTGTTAGAGGTGAGTTTTACATATACGCCAGGTAAATCAGCCCTCGCCTCCATCTCATGGGCCCATCGGTTTAACACAGTGATTAAGCACACTGCCTTTGTAATCACACTAGTGAGTACAAGTCCCAGCTCTGCCACTTGCTAGCTGGGTGACCTTTGGCAAGTTATTAAACTCCATCATGCCTCAGTTTCCTCATTTGCAAACATGAGAATAAAAACAGTACGCTTTTCAGAGTTATCATGAAGCTTCAAGTGACTAACACTCAATACGTGCTCCATAAATGTAAGCTAGTATTATGATCATCAATCTGGCATGTCCCCTTGTCAGTTATTTTGTATTCAGAAAGCTTTTAATAAGATATATACCTTCATGGGCAAACATGATCTACCTGATTCATTTCTCTGATAATTCAATCAATTCATCACTCAGGATAGGGGATACTAGGGTACAGAAAAAGTGAGTCAAGCTTTGTTGAAGCAAGAATATGAGTCACTTTTTGCAGCAGCTGTGCTATATAGAAAGCAGTAGGGTGCAGGAGAGAGCATGGGTGTCGGACCAACACGCATTTGAGAATAAGCTCTGCCCCTTGCAGTGAGATCTTCAACAAATTATTTAATGTCTCTAACACTCAGTTCACCCTAAAGTAAAAAGTTCTAAAGATTTAAATGTGATTGTGAATGTAAAACACGTTGCCACATGTTAGCGCTCATGTGTTATTACTACTGTTTTTAATCTTGGGAGAGAAGATAGAGTAGGGACACTGGGAAGCTAGAGTAGGGAGAGAGCAGGAGCCATAGTAGGGGGCAGGGGAGGCATTTGGGACAGTTTACAAAAAGGGAAGTAGTCAAGGTCTTCGAACACCAACTGGGTCCTTCCTGCTCTCTGTCCCTCCCAGTGAACTTCCAACTGCCATATTCATTTAGTCAATCAACAAGTATTATTGAGTCCCTGCTATGGGCCAGGCATTTTTTGAGGTGCCAACTTTAAATGGTGAATATGACATGCAAGGGTCCTATCCTTAGGGAGCTTATATTTCTGTGGGGATCTTATAATAAACAGGTAAACAAATAAGTGAGGCAGATACTCTCAGGCAGTGAAAAGACAATAGATTAGGTAGAGAATGCATGGGAGAGGACACCTAAGCTAGAGGCTAAAAAATGCCAGCTAAAGAGGTAAAATTTAACTGGGCTGGAAGGGAGAGGAGCCAGCCACATAAAGATCTGGGAAAAGAGCATTCCACTCAGAAGGTCCTGCACATAAAAGGCCTTGAAGTGGAAATGATCTTGTCCTATTCCCAGGCTAGTGTGACTGTTTCACAGATTAGATAGTACTGGAGAGACCGTCAGAGCCCAGGTCTTGGAGAGACTTGCAGGCCACGAAAGGAGCCTGGATACCAGTGCTGCCTGAAACCATGGGAGGCTTCCATGGGTAGCAGAGGAATGAGGTGCTGAATCTACCACACAGGTTCTTACCATGAACTCAAAAAATCGTTAAGATGTAGTCGTGTAGAGTTTACAAGACTCATCCGCATTCATTTGTTCATGACAACAAAGAAGTCACATGACTGAAGTAGAGCTTTAACTCTCCCAATTTTAAAAATAAGAAAACTAAGCTTCATAGTGCCCAAGCCCCTCCAACTAGATGCCTCTTCAAGGCAGAGTAAAATCAGTTAGTGGCAGAGCTATAGGGTCTAAACTAGGTTTTGTGATTCCAGCCCTGAGCTCTATCTCTTACAAGGAATTCAGATCACACTTGGCTTGGCAATCAGATTTATTCCATTAAATTTATTTTTTTAAGTTTTGATTATTTTTATCCTGTTTGTTTTTCACACCTTGTGATTTCTATTTGATTTCCCATTAGGTCCTGACAACGAAGGGTAAACTCCTTGGATGTATGTGTTAGGCTTCTGTGAGTGGTAATAACCGTAGTGCTACAAGAATGACTCAACGCATAAATATGACATGACTCGCTTCTCTCCATTCCCTTTGTGGCAGTGCAGACTGAGCGTAACGAGAAGGCTAGCAAGGAGTTCAGATGGGTTCTGTTGACAGAACCATTTCATCGACGTCTACGAAGGTTTCATGAGCCCTTACAGACTGTTCTCATAAACTGTGCCTCTTGTGAAAATAGTATGCACAATAATTTGTATTATATGCTAATTCCAGCATTTGTGATTCAATATTTGAAGTATTTCCAGTTTTCCACATTACTAGACAAAAAATGCACATGGCCCAGAATGACAGCAGTCAAAGACAGCTTTACATATGTACTCTGACGAGGAAATAAAAGGAACTTAGAATTTAATGAGTGGTGGAAAGAAACACTGGTTCCTTCCCAAACTATAGGATCGACAGTACTAGCGATGGTCTTGTAGTGATTCAGCAACAGAAGGTAGATATACTTGGCATAATGGTAAAGAGTTAGGAAAATTGAGCTGTGTTAACCAAACAGAGTAAAGAAAATTTTCATTAACTGCATAGTTTGTAAGCACCACATCTTTTTACCGTTTGTTAGGAAGATGGAGGCATGCACTGGAAACACTAATTCTAATTATTACTGTAAGTGGGAGGTTTTGGCACAAGGTCAAGAAATAATAGGACAATGTGTGAATCTCACTATTGAGCTGCAGTAAGCCTAATCATTTGAATAAAGCCAGTTGTTTTTTCTTGGACCGTCTCTGGGCTGTTCAATGTTCTGGATGAATCTAACACAATCAGGCTGTTCTCTGGTGTATAACCACTTCCTGCTGACTCAGGGCAACTTGCTTCCTCTGCCGTTTATTAAAATGAAACATTCATATTAAAACCCCATTTTTTAGTGATGACCAAATATACATTAGTAACGACATTATTAAAACTATTATGTTTAAAATGAACTTTCACACTAGCGTGTTGCAAAACGGCACAAACAAATCTATCTAATTTCGCTGGAGATGGTTTTCAAAAGCTTGCAGCTCTTTCTGGCACTATTACAGAAGGGGATTTGATGTGTGTTTCAGGAGACAATCTAAGTTTTTATGGCCATAAAAAATGAATACTGTTTCCACTACTCCACACAGCAAATAATGTATAATTCATGATTTTTCATTAACATGCAAATGTGAAATAGTGTCTTCTATGTTTGTATCTACTAATAATCTATTAAATATTTAGAAGCATAATAAAGAATACTAAAAATATTTGGTCTGAGTACTATTTAAGTAGTTTTTCCCCTCATTTTTTATTTTTCCATATATTTACACATGTAAAAGTGTAGGAGAAACAGACAAGCAAGTAATCAATTCGGTATCTGGCATTTGTAAAATAAGACAATAACTCTAATTTTTATATAGTTCTTGGTACTTTTAATAGCATTTTCACATAGAGTTTCTCAGCCAACCATGGCAACAAACACATGAGTCTGACATCCCCGTTTCATGGATCAAAAAACCAAGACAATGATTTACTGGCTTTTTTTGGCAAATCTTTGGCCACCCAGCCAGGATAAACTCCCATGTGTTTTGATTTATAATTCGTTGTACCTCAGGAATGCAATAGAATCTCAAGTACAAGATCATAGAGTTCCAAGTGTTTGATAAATATATTTGGCTAAGATCATTACATATAGTTTGCACAGGCTGAAGGATCTGAAATTTTCAGTACTCTTTCTAGGGTGCCAAGATTCTTCATTGGTTCATTTCTTGAGCAACGCACTGTGCTCCTACGTGCTCGACGTTCTTCCAGAGGCCTGATGGGAACTAGAGATGAATCAGATGCAGATGTGCCATCAAGGGTAGAACTGTAGAGTCCAGAAGACAAGCTATGACAGGAAATTGCTGTAATAAAAGGAATATTGCATCAAATGCCATAAGAGGAGTACAGAAAATGTTTAAAGGAGAGAAAGAATGCATCTCTCTGGGCAGACTCCATGGAAGAGTTATGGATCTGGGATTCAGTGGTTGAAAGAAGCCATTGAAGGTCTAAAGTCCAATCGAGCAGTGTTTTAAGTTTAATCTTGGAAGCCAAGTGAGAAAATAGAGGGAAAGAGGATGATTAGATGGCCATTAAAGTTTTTTGGAATGAGAGAATAAATTCTCCAACAAAAGGGTATTGGAAATAAATGTAAAAGAAAAGAAAAGCTTCTGATTCAACATTCTGGAAAGATTCTTAGAATCAAACACTGGCTATTCACAGTAAGCCATCAATGGAGTAGCAATAAAGAGTCAGTCAGGATATGGCAGAATATCGATCCCTTCTCTTTCCTTAGTGTGTTCTGGATTCTAAAATTTCTCTACAGTCACGATTGTATTATTATTGCCTTCAGTATTAATTTTATGGAATCAGGCTGGTTGCATTTAAGACATTTGGAACACATAAATCATCTTTACTTGAAAACAAACTTATCCTTATAGTTCATATTAATGACTTGATACAGTCCATGCTTTCAAGGAATTTGTCTTCAGTCACTGTACTAGTGTCTCCATTTAGGAGAAGTGAAACTAAGGACTGGGTTACCTTTCAGCAGTACCCTTCCTCTACGCACAAACCTGGCCAATCACTCCTTCGGCCAACCCGGAAGACTGACTTCCATTACAAATTTTAAGCATATTAGAAATAATTTATCAAATTGAAGCTTTAGTAAAAGAATAGAGAAATAACTACAAAGATTATACAAACAAAAACAATCACAATGGTTTAAAGTCCTCCCAGACTGTATTATGAATATTAATATTCAAAGACTGAGTTTAAAGACCAAGTACTGTGGCAAGATTAAAGGCACCGGCCATATAATCCTTGCTACCCAGATGGTGTTGCTGTTCCAGCAGGTCCACTGCCTGGTCTCCTGTTGCTGGGATCCTCACTAATAGAACCCTGGCTCTAAGGATGTCATTTTCCCTTTACTGGTGAGTAATTCTGTGCCGCCAGTATATTTTTGCTTAGCACATTTTTAATACTCTCATATCCAGGTCTCAGGAAGCTTCCATGCTGCATTACTCCTCCCAGATGTTGTATCACATCCACAGGCACCTGTGGAAGCTTAGGAATTTCTCTCAGGTCTGGCGAGTGTTTGTTCTGCCTAGTGGCCTGAGTATAGCTAGGTGAGTTCTTGGTATCTGTACAGAAGCAGAACTTTCTTTTCCTGCTGAGGTTATTTCGTATACAGTCAGTGTGACTGGCTCCTTTTGTGTATTACTGATGTCTCTCCCTGTTGAAGTGAGCTCTCAATCTCTATGGGATTCTCTAGGGGGCCACACCCTATTTATCTGAGGTCAGACAACAAACCTGTTAAAATGAAGAGTTTATTGTAGGAAGTTATTTTCATGCTTTATAAAATGGATTTTTGTACTTTGCTAATTTGGTAATAATTTCAAGAACTTCTGCGCATTTCATTCAAATATTCCAATTATTTTTGCTTTGAGATTTACTTGTATCACTAATTCTCAAGTATATGTGACAATGGGTACACCATTCATTGTTCAAACAGAGAAGCAGAACATCTATGGGGCATCTGGTGTAGATGAGCTCCTGGCAAATCATCATTCATAATGAATAAATGGCCCTCTGATACTTAGAAAACAAAATGGATTGCTAATTTCTATGACCAAAGAAATAGTAGGAAAATCATCACAAAATGTATTTATGGGTATAATTCCCATCTGATATATCCATGTCAAACATATCAAATCTCATTTAAGGACACAGCGAAGTCCTTCAAAATGAACAAGAAGCACAGTGATAAGCTACCTTGACTTTAAAAAGGACTGACGCCTGTTTCTGCACAATTTCCTTTTCTTTCAAACAGAATAGAAATAGTTTAAACAGTAGTTCTCAAATGCATATCAGCAGACTAGGGCTGGGCTGGCTAGAGAGGGAATTTTTTAAAAAAATGTTTAAACATAATTTTCTGATCTGAGAACTGTTTCCCTTACCACTGCCATACATTTCTTTTTTTTTTTTTTTTTTAATTTTTTGTTTATTGCAGTAACATTGGTTTATAACATTGTAAAAATTTCAGGTGTACATCATTGTACTTCTATTTCTGCATGGACTACATCATGTTCACCACCAAAATACTAACTACAGCCCATCACCACACACATGTGCCGAATTATCCCTTTCACCCTCCTCCCTCCCCCCTTCCCCTCTGGTAACCACCAATCCACTCTCTGTCCCTATGTGTTTGTTTATTGTTGTTATTATCTACTACTTAACGAAGGAAATCATACGGTATTTGACCTTCTCCCTCTGACTTATTTCACTTTGCATTATACCCTCAATGTCCATCCATGTTGTCACAAATGGCTGGATTTCATCGTTTCTTATGGCTGAGTAGTATTCCATTGTGTATATATACCACAGCTTCTTTATCCATTCGTCCCTTAATGGGCACTTAGGTTGCTTCCAAGTCTTGGCTATTGTGAATAACGCTGCAATGAACACAGGAGTGCATGTACCTTTGCAAATTGGTGTTTTCAAGTTCTTTGGATAAATACCCAGCAGTGGGATAGCTGGATCATATGGTAGTCCTATCCTTGATTTTTTGAGGAATCTCCATACTGTTTTCCATAGTGGCTGCACCAGTTTGCACTCCCACCAGCAGTGTACGAGAGTTCCCTTCTCTCCACATCCTCTCCAACACATATTGTTTCCTGTCTTGTTAATTATAGCCATTCTGACGGGCGTGAGGTGATATCTCATTGTAGTTTTGATTTGCATTTCCCTGATAGTTAGTGATTTTGAACAACTTTTCAGGTGTCTGTTGGCCATCTGTATATCTTCTTTGGAGAAATGTCTGTTCAGGTCTTTTGCCCATTTTTTAATTGGGTTGGTAGTTTTTTTGTTGTTGAGATGCATGAGTTCTTTATATATTTTGGAGATTAAGCCCTTATCAGATGTATGGTTTGCAAATATCTTCTCCCAATTGTTAGGTTGTCTTTTCGTTTTGTTGATGGTTTCCTTTGCTGTGCAGAAGCTTTTTAGTTTGATGTAGTCCCATTTGTTCATTTTTTCTATTGTTTCTCTTGCCGGGTCAGATGTGGTGTTTGAAAAGATGTTGCTAAGACCGATGTCGAAGAGCGAACTGCCTATGTTTTCTTCTAGAAGTTTCATAGTTTCAGGTCTTACATTCAAGTCTTTAATCCATTTGGAGTTAATCTTTGTGCATGGTGTAAGGTAAGGGTCTACTTTCATTTTTTTGCATGTGGCTATCCAGTTTTCCCAACACCATTTGTTGAAGAGACTTTCTTTTCCCCGTTGTATGTTCTTGGCTCCTTTGTCAAAGATTAGCTGTCCATAGATGTGTGGGTTTATTTCTGGGCTTTCGATTCTATTCCATTGATCTGTGTGTCTGTTTTTGTGCCAGTACCATGCTGTTTTGGTTACTATAGCTTTGTAGTATATTTTGAAATCAGGGAGTGTGATACCTCCAGCTTTGTTCTTTTTTCTCAGGATTCCTTTAGCTATTCGGGGTCTGTTGTTGTTCCATATAAATTTTAGGATTCTTTGTTCTATTTCTGTGAAAAATCTTGTTGGAACTTTGATAGGGATTGCATTGAATCTATAGATGGCTTTAGGAAGTATGGACATCTTAACTATGTTAATTCTTCCAATCCAAGAGCACGGAATATCTTTCCATTTATTTGTGTCTTCTTCAATTTCTTTCAGAAATGTTTTATAGTTTTCGGTGTACAGATCTTTCTTCTCTTTGGTTAAGTTTATTCCTAGGTATTTTATTATTTTTTTTGCAATTGTAAATGGGATGGTATTCTTAATTTCTCTTTCTGCTACTTCGTTGTTAGTGTACAGAAATGCAACTGATTTTTGTATGTTGATTTTGTATCCTGCAACTTTACCATATTTGTTTATTACTTCTAAAAGTTTTCTGGTGGATTCTTTAGGGTTTTCTATATATAAAATCATGTCATCTGCAAATAGTGACAGTTTCACTTCTTCCTTTCCAATTTGGATCCCTTTTATTTCTTTCTCTTGCCTGATTGCTCTGGCTAGGACTTCCAATACTATGTTAAATAGGAGTGGTGACAGTGGGCATCCTTGTCTGGTTCCTGTTCTTAGAGGGATATGCCATACATTTCTAATTCAGTAGGTATGCGGTAGGATATGAGAATCAGCATTTTAATATGGTTCTTCTGATAGTTCTATCACACAGCCAAGCTTAGAAATCAGAGGCCTTCAGTACATATAGCTGGCATGAGGATCACTCAGCAGTGGACCTGTGGTGATCTGAGGAGGGAGAGTCTGGGGAATCCACGGGACAGATCAAACCCATAAGAGACTTCTGTGTGTGGCAAATAAGAGTTGGGCAAAAAGAAACTATTGCTATTATAGCCACATTAACAAAGCACTGTTTCTACAGACCAACTTAGGGTTCATGAAAAAACCTTTTTATATGGAAACATTTACCATCACAGTGTTTCTGTTGTGGAGTCACTTGTTAGCCAAGGACACCTAGAGAGATCTCACAAGGGAACTCATGGGCTGGGTTCTCACCAGCACTAGGACAAGCAGGAGAACCTGCTCGGTGGCAAGGAGAGTCAGAAAATGTTTTTAAATAACATCTTTAACCCTAATTATGATAACATTTTAGACAATCTTAGGTGTGGAAGCATAGGAGATGTGACAACTAGTCCTTCCAAGGATAGCTAAGAGAGATGTATCAATAGGTAAAAAAGAGGAAAGTGATAACTCAACAGTGACAGGTCATTAGAGTAGATTCTACAGGAAGATACAATAATACCAGAGAAATGGAGATCTAGTAATTTTTTTAAGAGACTCCTCAGAGGCCAAAAATGATCCCCTGCTTGGTCAAAACAGAACCATGATAGAAGTGAGCTATTGGCATAGAGAAGAGAATTTTATGCAGGAATTCAGGTGTTCACCTTTTCTGTGTGAAGTTTATATTGTGTGCAGGATCCATGTAGTAAAGAGAGTGGGCACAGCTAAGGCCGTTCCAAAACAGCTTCAAGGCCCCAGAAAGCTGGAATGTATAGTCCAAGATGACTTATCTCAGAGTGGTACGATAAAGAATATAAATATCAGAGAACAGAATATTGAAGAGTCTCAGGGAAGAATCTCAAAGCCAGATCATTTCTCTCATGTATAGATGCTGTGAGTGTGGTTAAGGATATTTTAACTATTCACAGTCAGGTGCATGCAATGGGACGAGACATTTCCTTGCCTAACAGCTTTGACTTAACTTATGGTTATGATATATTGTTTTCTCTATTTAATTCCATTATATAACACTGTGCTAAGTGAACTTCCAAGAGGGTAGAAAAAGAACACTGCATGATTCTTGGTGGAGCTCATGCTAACTAAACAATAAAGAGGGCTGATGTCCATAAGAATCACAATCTAAGCCCTTTGTGGCAGGGAAATGATCACAGTAATTGTGCGAGAATTACTAATGACTGTTAAGACACAGGGACACCAGACACCAAAAACTATTTCGTTGAGAGACTTTCTCAGATGAGCTGAACAACCTAGTAGATAAGTTGAAAAAATATTTCCATTCTATCTCTAGGCTTTCTCGTCCTGCATCTCTATGATGACATACCTACTAGCCATAAATACCAATAGTACAACACCGATGTTTGGAGTCACAATGTTGTTTAAACTCTTACTTTCAAAGAGCATAATTTCTGCCAGGCCTGACCTGATCTTTTTTTTTTTTTTAGGTTTCAGCTGAGCTTGTGCTGATTTACATATCTCTACTAGCTGAATCACATCTGTTCCTTAGGTCCAATTTCCAAGTTCCGAGCATTAGCAGTGTGACCACAAAGATCTACAATCTGATGCTTTATTTGATTTGTGCGTGTTTGTTTTAAGGGAAGAGCAGAAAGGGAGGGGAATATTTGCTTTGCCGTCTAGCCAACACAATTCTAAAGAGCATTAAGCTGAAACTGCTGCAAGTGTTTATTTTCTAACCCTTTCTTGTATAATGGAAACAGTCAAGATCTGAACACGAGTCTATATAAGGTTTGTGGTTTTATGATGAGCATATCAGCCAGTGGATAGAATAAACCCCAGTGGCAGCTGTGATGGTTCTTGGAATCAGACATCCTTCAATAACATGTTCCCCCATAGCTTACAGACACTGTGGTAGTACAGGGTCAAGGCTTATGGCAGATGTTGAATATCTCTGAGCTATGTGAAATTTCTCTCTGTGGATCTGTGCCTAACAACCATTACATCAAACCGCAGGTACAACGAAGCCTATTTCCCTCTTTGACATGATACCGTTGTTACTCTAGAGGGAAAGCTTGACGCTATGGCTAGCTGAAAAAGACGCTTCTCTAAAAGCAGAAAGAGTGCAGACACAGAATCGGCAACAACTGGGCTATTCCAACCATCGGAAGATAAAGCAATGATTTTATCCAGCACAAACTACCTAGCTCATTATAATATGGTGTCTTGGAATGAGGGTACCTGAAATAACAATGGCAATACCAAAAAAAAAATTTGTGATATTTCTGTAACATTAGCATACTTCCATGGATATGATTTTACCCAACTCTAACCTTTGTTTTAAGAAATGCTCACTCTTTTCATAGGAAAAACTGACTGCTTCTTTGATTGATTCATTGAATGAAATCTTGTCATTGAGCAATCAGACCAGCTTTACTACAAGCATCTGATAAAAGAAAGTTAGAAGCCTGTAAACAGTGTAGGTCAGGATGGCTTCCTAATATCAGTGAATTTCCATAATAGCTGTTGAACTACTTATAATTCAACAAGAAATGCTGGATGAATAGAAATTCTCTAGATACTGTGGAGAAAGTTAAAGGAGGAAAAGGAAAATTTCTGTACTTACCAGGCATTCTTGGAGAAACCAAATAGATTTTGAAAATAGTGGCAGGAAAGATGCAAGAAAATACTAAGAAACAAGAATTACAGGGGTGATCCAAATTACTAATAATTTTAATAGGCGAAGCTAGCACCTTAATAGTTTACAAATAATATTACACTTTATCTCATTTGCTAGTCAAAATAACAGGGTGACTTTCTTGGAGTCAACAATGTTACTCCTAGCAGATCCCAGACTACAATCATATCTTCTCCCACCTCCCCCCAACCCCCAAGGACCAAGGACTCTTCTTTCCATACTTTGCTGTTAGTGAGCTGCAAAGTAAATTTAGAAAAGTTCTGTAGAAAAATGCACTTGAAATTTGGTGACAGGATGTAAATGCCTTTGATCTTGAGTATCAGATATTATTCACTCTCCAGCAATTGTTGACCTGCGAGTGGGAAACACCCTACTAGGCCTTGTGAAGAAAATTAGTCTGGAGAGTTTGAGATTATTGTCCAGGGTCCTATGAGAAGAGTATAAGATACCTGGTTGCTTGATGCTAGTGGTTCAAAAGGACTACTTCTAAGAGGAAGGAGGGCTTTCCAGAAAAACTGGCTAGAGGCCTGCAACCCACAGAAGACCCTTTGCAAGTTGGCCTCCTTGTGTCCCACATGGAAGGAAATCATCTTATGTTCTCAAACTGCCATCTTATCACTTTGCAAGATGTATCACAACAGTTACCAAGAGAAAAGAAATAACAGATATCCAAGAAGCTGCTAGAGAATAGATCTATTGAAAATGCAAGAGAGTACTTTGCATGACATATTTCTGTCTCACTTTTTCTTGATGCTATGGTTTGTTTTTGGTTCTGCAGATACACAAAACACACACTCCTGTGTCTATTCTCACTGGCCAGAAGCATTTTTTTAAAAATCCAATTCTTTCTGAACAGAAAGGAATTTTTTGTTTTCTTTATCAATCTGTGGTATGTTATTTCTCACACAAAAAAGTCTGTATAATGGTTTACATTTTTATTTTTCTTTGTACTTCATTGTTCTAAGCGTTTGTCATTCTGGGTATGAGAATGAATCATTACAGAGCACTACATTTGAATAGTTTAGGAACATTAACCAGTTATCTCAAAATATTTTTATAAATTGAACTTTTATGTGACCATTTATAAAAGAACTATGCATTTAAAGCTATTTACATGATGAACTCTATTTAGGTCTGCTATATTCCCATTAGCAAAGTTTTCTGATTCTAGAAATTAATAGACTTAGAAAATGGCATAAAATTTTACTCCCTTTTTAAAACCATGATGTTATATATATATAATTTTTATCTTAGTTCCTCTGATTGGCGAAGCAGAATGTTTTAATATTATTTGTGGTTTTATGGCTTGTAACATGATAATTTGGGGTGGAACTAGTCAGTCTGTTTTAAAACCAATCGTTTCCTTTTTCTTGCTTTGATTTATTTTTTCCCAGTATTGTAACAAGACTCCTTTCATCCGAGGCATATTTTATGTCTTCTTCCCAGTGGTGATATTTCTGGAAAAATGTCTCACCATTTAGACAATGAATACACAAAACAGTGAAGTGGAAATTCAACATACATCTCATTAATTTGATCTATATAAACGTGTTAAAAAGTGAACTCAATCTGAAATATCCACACAATTTCCATGTATTTCATGTTTTTTAAAGAAAAATAAATATGAAGTACAATGCCAGATAAAGTCCCTTACCTCCTCTGCTGCAGGAATTAAATTATTTGGGTTGGTTATCTACATTGATCTAATTAATGGTCAGACTGCCAAATCCCCACTTCACTTTATGCTGCATAGTCCTGGTCTTTGTTATGTGCCCCTGGGAATTATAGTTGAAAATGAAAGCAATTAAAACGTTGCTGAGAATTATTTTATTATTAGGAATTGCATGCTCATCTGCCCGAAAGAGAAATGATGGTAGAGGTCTAAATAGTGGTGGTTATAAGCATAGAAGTGGAAATGAAGATAAAATGGAGAGGAGAGAAGTATAAGTTTGATTAGCAATTAAACGCATATCTATTTCCATTTATTCATTCGACAAATGTATATTGTATGCCTACCAGGGTCAGACACCATGCTAGGCACTGGGAATACAGAAATGAAGAAGTTAAATTCTCTATGACCATGGTACTCATATTAATGCAGGATTCTAGAAAATCTACTACTATAATAGAGTGTTATGAGAGACGTAAAAGAGGTGTGCAAAATAGGTATTATGCCAAAATCACAGAGAAGAGTCCCTAAATGGCCTGGAGAGGATTAGGAAACGCTTCCGAAGAAAGTAATGCTTACTCTGCTCGTGAAGGACAATGTCATTAGCTGGTTGCCTCTGATTAAAGAGAACTCCAGGCAGAGGAAATAAACAATGTTTACAAGGAGGAAGACATGTGCTAGAACCTGGCATATTTAATGAAATGCTAATAAGGGTGCCTGTAATGTAGTCTTAACACAGGAAACTGATAAGTCAAGAGGCAGATCATGAAGGAACATATCTGCCAAGGTCTGAACTTTATGCTGAAGGCAGTGGGAGACCTCAAAATGATTTTAAGATGTAGACTGACATGGTTAGATTTCTGAATTGAAGTCTAGTGCATAGACATAAGTCCCTTTGTAGTGAGTCTACTCTAGTACTGCTGACAGTATTGTTTTTAGAGGTTGACTAAATGATCTTTAATGTCTCTTCAGCTTGAAATTTCTGTGTTCTTTCTTCATTTTGAACTCTACTACTTTATAAATACAGCTAATGAAAGACTGCTTTTGCCCTATCTCAATACTGAAGAGAGAGAGAGAGAGAGAGAGAGAGAGAGAGAGAGTCACTTGACTAAAACGAGCCAATCACCAAGTTAGATTTGATGATGCCACTTAATGAGGCATTCTTTGAGGCAAAATTCTGGTTATAAAATCCCACAGTGTGCTAATTTGTGACAGAAGCCACAAGAGGATGGTACACATGGGAGGAAAATAATTAATTTCCACACCTCCTACTTAAGCAGGAGTCCAGTTACACAGAATAAGAATAAAAGTGAAATATTATAAGTCCATCTGTAGATTTTGTTTTTGTACTGAAGTGGGCCAATAAATTTTAACATCACTGCCAACTCAACTTTTACTTAAAAACAAATTCAAGTAAAACATTCCCAGTTCCAGCTTTGTAGTGGTTTCAATTAAAGAAAGAGAGAGAGGGGTGGGGGAGTAAGGGACAGTTTCAGCCTTTGAGAGGCTGAGGTCCATTTAAATAGAATTGACAGTTTATCTGATTTGAAATTAAGACACATCAGTGCAATGATAATGCAAGGGAATTTCAATTCTGCCCTCACAGGAGTATTTAGGGTGTTTGTAACTACCGTTTGGTACTCTGACAGGGAGCCTTTTGAGGCTCCTACACTGGTAGATAGCCATTTCACATTAATCATAAAAGGCTTTCTGGAAAGTTAGGATCTTTGGTTTTAAAAAGTTATGTATCACACTTAAACTATGAAGTGATCTAGTAAATTCAAATGGAAGTAGGGCTGTCATCCACAGAAGGGGCTAACATTTTAAAAGCAAAAGAAAATAAAATGTGTTTGAATAGGTATCTAAGTTAGGACTAAGGAGAACTTTCAAATACAAGGAGTGCAATCATGTGAGTTACTCATAGAAACCCACACAAGCAGCAAAAAATGTACTAGTACAGAGAAGGATGGACCACTTAACTCTCAAACTACTTCATCCTATTCAGTCTAGAATGCTCTTGTATATATTAAGTGCAATAAGTGTATATAAGTGCAAATGGTAATGCACATGTATATGTTCTTCAGGTCATAAGGGTTGATATAGTGATATAGGTTAAAATTAATTAGACTATCTGTTCATATTAAAATGACCCACAGAATTAGAAACTATAATAGCTAGAAAAAAAAATTCTTGAGATGACCTCAACTAAATAAGATCTGCCTCATCTCAGACTTTTAGATAATTTGCATACAGCAATGTGTTCCAGTCTTAATCCTCATCTCGGTGACCCACAAGTTTAAAGATTTATCTTGACCATGGTGTGGTCAAAGGAATCAGTAGTCTGTCTTATACCATATTGCTTATAACAAAATGACTGATAATTCCAAGTCCTACTACTATGTAGACGGGCTCCAGGCTCTCATTTGCTTCTGTCAAAATAATTCTGGGAAGTTCTGGTACCAAAAAAAGTGGACTAAAATCTAATTGAATTTTTTAAATAAAAAACAGTTCCATTTCATTACACGATCCAATTCCAATTGTCTCTCTCTCTCTTTCTTTCACACCCACACACAAACACAAATGCACACAATTAGCATTGAAAACTATGGAGGATATTTAAATACAGTATTAGAATATACTGTTAGAATTCTGGTATAATCAATAAGCATAATCTTTTTTTTGCATACTAAAAGATTCATTTTTAGCTATGAGGATAACAAAGGAGTTGACTCTTTGTGTACCTGAATCTGTGATCCATTCATTTATTCAGCATATTTTATTGAGTGCCTACTATGTGCCAGACCCTATTCTATCCCTTGGATATATTATAATATTTGATTGCATGCTTTTGTCATAACAAAGAGTTCAATAATAAGACCGTATGATTGTAGCAGAATAATCCATGTAAAATATTTTTTAAATAGTCGATTAAAAACTTAGTTATTGTCCCATCAACCTTACCTTACTCTCTCAGAGGCTGATCTGTGCACTGATGTTATTCATGTGTTTGTCATTTATCAAACAATTACTGAGTGCCTATTATGTGCTAGATGTTGTTTTAGGCATGGCGGATGGGGTACATCTATTAACGAATCCACCAAAATCCCTTCCTTCACAGAGTTTATGTTCTAGTGGAAGAGAGATGGTACATTTTATAGTTGTAGATGGTGGCAGTGCTGTGGGGAAAATTAGAGAAGGCTGAAAATGAGATGCAGGAATGGGTGTGGGGGTGGCAATTTAGAATAAGGGGTCAGGGTAGACTTTACTGAGTTGACATTTGAGCAGTAACAATATTAATAATTCACTTTCATTCCACTTATACTTGGTTAAGTGGTTAAAGTACTCAACGTTGAACAGTTGGCTAAATATTATTTGTGATAGCCTTCCAAAGATCTCCACATCCTAATCCCCAGAACCTGTGAATGTTACTGCACAATGTAAAAGGAACTTTGCAGATGTGATTAACTTGATTAAATTAAAGGTGTTGAGAAGATCAGATTATCCTGGCTTATCAAGCTGGGCCTAATATAATCACAAGAGTCCTTTAAGAGAGATGTAGGAGGATCAGTCAGAAGAAGGCCATGCCATGACAGAAGCAGAGGGAAGCAATCATAGACAGAAAAATACTACCCACTAGTTTTGACGATGAAGGAAGGGGCCACAAGCCAAGGAATACACTGGGTCTCTAGATGCTGGAAAAGATGAAGGCATTCTCTCCTGGAGACTCCAAAAGGAACCGGCCTTGCCAACTTCTTGATTTTGGTCCCATAAGATTCATTCCAGACTTCTGATCTCTAGAATTGTAGGAAAATAAGTTTGTGTTGTTTTAAGTCACTAGTTTGAGGTAACTTCTTATAGCAACAATAGGAAATGAATACACTATTTATGATTGTTCACATCCAAGAGTCTCACAGATGGGTTGTATCCTATAAATACAGCATAATGTATTGGGTAAGAACAGCACTCTAGAGCCCCAATACTTGAGTTTGAATCCAAGCTGTGCCACCTGCTATTCGTGAGACTCCGTGCAGCTATTTAACCTCTCTGTAACACAAATTTCTCACCTATAAACTGATGATGATAGTAGCACTTATGACACAGGTGTTTTACATAGAGCTAACATTTGTAAAATGTCAGTAGAGTTTTTGATAGATAACAAATGTTAAATAAACTAGATTGAGAGGCAAACATTGAAGTTAACATTATAGTTATGCCATTTTATAGCTCAGTAAATGTGGACAAATCATATAACTTCTATGAGAGTTTGTTTCATTATCTGGCAATAATACTTATAATACATTGCAAGGCTGTTCTGAGCATCACAAAAGAAAATGTATGAGAAAGTCCTATTGGGTTCATTCATTCAAAAATATTTAATGAGCATCTACCAGGTGTCAGTTACTCTTAAGAATCCTGAAATGTAGTGAGGAGCATCACAGACATATTCTTTTTCCTTATAGCAGTTTTATTCTAGTTAGGGAGACAGAAAATAAATAAGTAAATGAATAAAGCAGTTCCTGACATTGATGAGTGTGTTATGAAGATTTGAAGAAGGGAATTCGGATGACCCGAATATTGAAATAAAGCTAATCACACCAACATATGAGAAGGTGGTTTCACACAGAGAGAACAGCGAGTTAAATGAATTTGGTGTCAATTTCACTGTTTCAAAAATCAAAAAGCCAGTTTGGCTAAAGTGTAGTGAATAAGAGAGAGAATGGTAAAAGATGAAATCAGAGAGTTAGGCATGGCCCAAAACCTTGGATTTTATTCTACTTGTAATAAGAAGCCATGGGACGGTTTTAATCATAGGAAGGTATGATTTGATTGATATTTTTTAAAGTTATGCTGGCTGTGGTATGGAGGTTATTTCAAGCAACGATGTGTTCTTTGTTTTTACTAGAAGCCTACATTCCTCTATCATTCTCAGAGTTTATTTAGATACAACCCTAGAAATAGGTAGATTTGTTGTTTATGAAGGGAAAAAGATTTATGTCAATCTCTCTCTCTCTGTCTCTCTCTCTTTCATATATCTACCTATCTATCATCTATCTATATCTACTTTCCTATCTAGAACAGGCATAGACAAATTATAGCCTGCAGGTCAA